>NW_019384430.1:148255-148916 GCF_000671375.1 Centruroides sculpturatus | reverse complement strand
GAGTTGGAGTTGAAAAAAAAAAAAAAAAAAAAAGAACTTAGATCAAACTTCTAACTTAAAAGGTAATTTTTGTTTTTTAAATAAAACATATTATAAAAATTTACAATAATATTTTGTATTAAGATTTTAAAAAGCAAAGATGGTCAATACTCCAATCACTCAATTTGATTCTTATTTTAGTAATGAAAAGTCCTGCTACCAAGAATGCCTTTTCTGATTCAATTGATGTGAGTGGAATTCTGTATTCTCTTAAATGCATTAAACACATGTTATGTGTTTTTTCGCCTGTAGCCTGAAAGATTTCTAGTTCGTTTTCGAGATTGTAGTACTTCTTTTGCTCTCTAGTATTCTTGATTTGTCTACCTTGGCTGCTTTAATAGAAACATCAAGCTTATAGCCTAATAATTTGGCAGTTCATTTGTCTTTAATAATCAGGTTTATAAAGAAAAACTTCATACTCATTTATATCCTTGCCCAATTTGCACAACCTGGTGCTACACAGTTATCGAAGCTACTGCGCAAGGCTAAAAATTAAGACAGCATGAGCACAATTATTCCAGATATTACAGGTTCCGACAAGTAAAGAATTTTCAGAGTCCTGCCACAAATAAGCTACATATTGATTATTGACCATTTGTGACATGCCATAATGAGCAAAAAT
>NW_019384430.1:137182-148036 GCF_000671375.1 Centruroides sculpturatus | reverse complement strand
ACTACTACTACTATTTACACCATAGACTTCTATGCATACTTTTTCCCGCGAGTTTTAATAGAATTTGTTGCCAATAAACATCAGTGGCGTAATAATAAACACAATGACGTAGCGAACGTAACTGCACCCGGGCCGCGACACTATATTGGCGCCCCTCCCCCTCCAGAAACAAATTTTGTTATTCTTGGAAACCATTAGGCTCCCCTCTGCCAGTGGCGCCCGGGGCAAGCTGCCCCACCCTCTGCTGAGAGGTTTTCTTCGTTTTTGGGCGATAGGAAATTCGGAAGTTCCTCAAGGACAGGCAGTCTCAAAGGATTAACCCATGGTGTATAGCAGCCTTTAAGGACAAATTTCCAGATCAGATTAAGACTGAATGAGTCATCAACATAGGACGAATAGCTACTGCTTTGGGGATCAAAACTAAATTGATAAGAAAGTGCTTATAAATGGGTAGGAAGAACAAAATCCTTCATTTGATATTGGGACATCGACTAGATTGACAAACAATTTGAAAACCTCAAAATAAAACAAACCTTGGTATATGAACTCACGAGTGTTGACAACAATGACAGCTTTGGTTCTACTCCCATTAGTTTAGCACATATTCCCATTAATTGCCTCATTGATAGTGTGCATTGTCATATAGCAGCCTGTATAGCTACCTGTGGTGGCCATATTCATTACTGAATAAACAGGTGTCTGTTGCATACCCTTTTCTTCTTTTAATCATTTGCATGTGTCTCTCACCTCTATTGGTCCTGCAATGTGCATTCCTTCATGGCGCAATTTCATTTTTGAGGAGTGTAATAATTTTTTCACAATAAAAAATGAATTTTGAATTAAATTTTCTTAGAGTTTATTAACATTCTTATAAATTAAATAACTTTATTTAGAAACAAATTTAATAAATTTATACTTTGGTAACATATTATTCATTAATAATCTATTATTAAATCCAGCTTAAAAAAAGTTTTCTTCTTCTTTTTTGAAGCTGTATAGTTTTTGGTTGTGGATTAGTAACAAAATGAATTATTTTTATATAGCAAAATGTTTTATTTTAAACTATTAATAGTTTTGTAAACTAATTAAAAATATTAGTTTACAAAATTGATCTTTTAAACATTGAAAATAATTAAATTCATTAGAAATTTTGTGTTATATAATAATTCATTAGAATTTTTCATTATGTACATGTAATGTTTCAAACAAGTACCTGGGTATAAAATACACAGCTATTATCTAGGTAATTGGATGTATGTATCCATACCTGTGAATACCTGAGTGCAAAAATAGGTCCTCAATATTCAGCATAATCTCAACATAACAATATACAATATACTATTAAAGTATTACCTGATGATAAATGCAATGCTTGTGTCTTTCTCCCAGATCACTATAAACCAAATTAAAAACAAATTTTGTAATTCCATCTTCCAAAAAATCTTTTAAATATGCTGCTGTTAAGTAAGGAATAATTTGAGTATTTTCAGCAAGCCATTTTACACTTTGTAAGAGCTAAAGAAATATATAAAAGGTTTTATGATCATTAATTCATTATAATATATTTCCAATTATAAATATAAAAATTTAAAAATTTTTTTAATATAATCTATATATACTTTTTTATAACAGCACAGTTATGAAAATAAAATATTTCTCATAAAATAAATTTTATTAAATTATTTTATTCAGCAAACAAAAACTTGAAATTATCTATTTAGATAAATTTAATATACAGGTAGTTTCTGCATTATGAGTTTCCAGTTATACCATCTGACTCATTACTGCATTGGGAGAGATAATATTAATGTCATTCACTATCTCACAAGTACATTACTGTACTTGTGAGTTAGTGAATAACCATTTTCTTAATGAGTCATCATTAAGAGCAAATATTGTATTGTTGTTTGTTTGTAGCCTGTGTACAAGTTTGTTTTTATTATTTTTGTGCTTTGAAGTATTGGGTCAGCCAATAAATCTGTTTTTTTAGGTGAAAATAAAAGATAATTTTTTTAATAGTAAATATAAATTTTATTCAATAATATATTGAGTTTTTATTATGTTTTGCCATCTTTTGTGGAGCTTCATAATATCTCATTTAAAAACTTTCAGTATTCTTTTGGTGAAAAACTGTTCCAATTGCTGTTTTATGTCATCATCAGAAATGAACTGCTGTTTGTTTAAAGAATTTTTAAGGGAGCAAAACAAGTGATAATCAATCAGAAGGGGCAAGGTCAGGTGAATGCGAAGGATGAGGTATTATAACATCTCAACCAAGCTTTGACAATTTTTGCTAATTTGCAAATGATGCATGTTGCTGGGTGTTATCATGGTGAAAGATGATTCTGCAATTCACCAATTCTGGACACTTCTCCCAAATAGCTGAATTTAATTTGTCCAGCTGGTCACAGTATACATCAGAATTGATCATTTTGTTTTTCAGAAACAGTTTGTAAAATAAAACACCTTTCCAATCCTATCAAATCAAACCACTTCAAAAGTTGGATGAAGTCCAACTTTTGAAGTGGTTTGCAGCAGTTTGCTGTGCTTCCCCAAGATCTTTTAATGACTGATTTTGATGTAAACAATCCACTTTTCATCCCATCACCATTTGCTTCAGAAATAAATAACTTTCCTGATGTTTTTAAAGAGAATTGCAGATGGAAATGCAACTGATGCGAGTGTCTTCACTAGGTTTGTATGGAATCCAAATAACAATTTTGCTGACTTATCCAAGTTGATGCAAATGATTTTCCATGCTTGATTTCGTTATTTGAAAAAAATTTGCAATATCCAGCATTGTATGGCATGGATTACTGTGAACTAATTCTTTATTTGATCACTGTCAATCTCAACTAGCTGACCTGATTTTGGTGCACCAGAAGGGAAAAATTTCTGGAACAAAATCTTGCAAATCACTTCTGGCACACACATTCTTTCACAACATCCTTACTGTATACCTCACATATTTTTTACAGGTTTGCACCGTGTTTTGCCTATTATATTGTTTAGTTCCAAATTACTTTGAATCTAAACATTTAATTAGCCAAATAATAATGCCTGATGAATCTGGCATTATATTTGATTAATTTAAAAATTAGTTACTCTTCTTATTATATAATGGTAATCCATGTTAATTTTTTTGACCAACTTAAATAATTATCATAGTGGTAGGTAATACACAGTTGTATATCATTATCTAGCAATTAAAAAAGAGTAAGTGTAATAAACATATAGCTTGTGGCATAACATAATGACCCCTCCTATGACTAATGAGATTAGACAAATACAATAAAGAATTTCAGAAATTAAAATCAAGATAGTTTTCCACTTTATTATATATTTAAGCAAATTAATCAATTTGAAAAAATAATACTTATTCTTATGGTACATAAATTTTATATTTTTAATTAATAAAAATAACTGTACATTAAATAGTAAGAATTAAATTTTAAAATTCTGTATAAATGGTCAAAAATTCAAGAATAGAAGCCTTGACTCAAAGAATATATAGTTAAAAATTTATTAAATACTTAAAATATTACAGTCAAACCCCGGTTTTTGAACAACTCACTTTCAAACAAATCAGTTCATGAACAGACTTTGGAACTCATGTTTGCCTCAGTTGCCATACAAGCTACTTGGCAAGAGCCAACCATAGATTAAAGAGACACAGACAGTCAATTCCCTACTTCCTATGTTAAAGTCGATGGTCTGACCAATCAGCGTCAGAACTACTCATTCAGAAGTTAGTGGAGCTGAGATTGCCTGCATTATTATATATCATTATACAAATCATCAATGACATTGCTATTTAAATTAAATTTCAATATGCATAAGGAAAATATACTAATTTTGTTTTTCGTTACATGCTGTAGTTGAATTTAAATCAAATTAATAAAAACCACATTAATTGACATTCACATAATATAAATGCATCCAAGAATTAGCCTTTAAAAATGCTTAAGTCAAATTAAATGACAATAATTTATTATATATAATATTACATTGCATTTGTAGGCATTTTTACGTATGAATACAACTAAAAAAAAAAAAAAAGCTTTATTTTGAAGGTCAGGAATAAATTAATCCATTTTATGTTGTTTCTTATGGAAAAATTTGTTTCAGTTTTAGAATAACTTTTAGGAACAAATTATGTTTGAAAACTGAAGTTTGACTGTACTGTTTATAAGTAAAATTAAAGTATTTTGCTTATAAATTTATTTCATAAAACATTAGAAATTTTATATTTAATTACCTGGAAATCATTATTTGGTTTACCAACACCATTCAAGAGTGATATTTTCCAATCAAAAATTAAATTATTAGATTTTAAATATGGCAAATCAAGAGAATTTTCAATTATTAGAGTAACTTCATTTGTTAATTTAGAAGAATGATTATTCACAACAAATATGTATACAGGAACAGGAGGGTAAACAAGTCTGTAATTAATATATTCAATTAATCGTTGTCCTTCCTCTTCCAGTTTATCTTGAAATTCCTGTTATTTTAAAGAAAAGTTAATATAAATATTTAACTATCATAACAACATAATATTCTATCCAATAATCAAACTTTTAAATATTTAAAAGTTAAATGTAACAAAAATATTTTTCTACTTAAAAATAAAACTAACAACATATTTTTATACATTATAATCCATTTTAAATTTCTTTTTACTTATTTTTAAAAATAAATTATTTAAATTTCAATATAGGTCTGCAGTGGAAAAACTGACTTTTTTAGTGATCCATAAGGATCACATGAAAAATTAAAACAATTTTTCCACTGCAGAATTCAGCATAAAAAACATTTATATGCTTTTTTATGCTGAATTCAAAAATGTTACTACTTTTTCCCTATCTCAAGGTTTTTCTACAAAACCATTTTTATTTGATAAATTGATGCTTTCTTCACATATTTCACACCCATATTAGTGATATGTTTCAGTAGCTGTAATTTATTTAATTATGTTGTTAAAAAAACAATGGTCACCTAGAAAACAATTACAACCTGACATAAAGAATATTGTGAGGAGCAGCTTGGTCAACCCAGAGAAAGTGCTGCTCCATCTCTGCATATTAAGCTGGAGTTAATGAAACAGTTCATAAAAGCTTTCATTTGAACTTTGGATTCTCTTGATCATCTAACTCAGGCATTTACTTTAAGAGGGGGAAAAATTCACTTTTGGCAACACTTTTAAAACATTATATATAAAATTTACAAAAACAAAAATTATTTAATTATAAATTTTAAGAGATTATTTTGCTTCTTATAGTGATTTAAAACCCATTTCCCAGAATTTAACAGATTCACAAAAGCATTTAATATTCAAAAGCCAACCATAAAATTTAGTATCCAAATAAATTAAATACATGTTTGTAGAAAAGGGCTGGCAGAATTACAATTTAATAAACATCTGGATACGAGTCCAATTTTTCTTGCCATGTCTAATCACCAGGAACAACTATTTCCATTGCAGGACAACCTTCTTTAGAGGCTATGCCTCTGCACAAATATGTAAAACAGTTTAAAATGTCCACAGGTGACAATCCCAACACAATTCTGCCAGCCCTTTTCTATAAACAAATATATTTTTAATTGTGTTGGGATTGTCACCTGTGGACATTTTAAACTGTTTTACATATTTGTGCAGAGGCATAGCCTCTAAAGAAGATTGTCCTGCAATGGAAATAGTTGTTCCTGGTGATTAGACATGGCAAAAAAAATTGGACTCGTATCCAGATGTTTATTAAATTGTAATTCTGCCAGCCCTTTTCTACAAACATGTATTTAATTTATTTGGATACTAAATTTTATGGTTGGCTTTTGAATATTAAATGCTTTTGTGAATCTGTTAAATTCTGGGAAATGGGTTTTAAATCACTATAAGAAGCAAAATAATCTCTTAAAATTTATAATTAAATAATTTTTGTTTTTGTAAATTTTATGTATAATGTTTTAAAAGTGTTGCCAAAAGTGAATTTTTCCCCCTCTTAAAGTAAATGCCTGAGTTAGATGATCAAGAGAATCCAAAGTTCAAATGAAAGCTTTTATGAACTGTTTCATTAACTCCAGCTTAATATGCAGAGATGGAGCAGCACTTTCTCTGGGTTGACCAAGCTGCTCCTCACAATATTCTTTATGTCAGGTTGTAATTGTTTTCTAGGTGACCATTGTTTTTTTAACAACATAATTAAATAAATTACAGCTACTGAAACATATCACTAATATGGGTGTGAAATATGTGAAGAAAGCATCAATTTATCAAATAAAAATGGTTTTGTAGAAAAACCTTGAGATAGGGAAAAAGTAGTAACATTTTTGAATTCAGCATAAAAAAGCATATAAATGTTTTTTATGCTGAATTCTGCAGTGGAAAAATTGTTTTAATTTTTCATGTGATCCTTATGGATCACTAAAAAAGTCAGTTTTTCCACTGCAGACCTATATTGAAATTTAAATAATTTATTTTTAAAAATAAGTAAAAAGAAATTTAAAATGGATTATAATGTATAAAAATATGTTGTTAGTTTTATTTTTAAGTAGAAAAATATNTTTTTTAATTTTTTTAATTAATAGATTTTATTATATATACGTTTAATTAAGTCGGGGGAGTCGGGAATCGCAATAAAAAACGTAATTTTTAAAAAATATTTAAAAATATACGGCCAGCTAGTATTCACCCTACTTTAAACCCTTCGCCTCCCGAGACTTCTATGAGAATGTCCTGGGAAATCCAACACCAGCTGTTCTCAAGGTCATCCAGCTGTAAACACAATGACTGGTGTCAGATTTCACAGAAAGGCGAGACAATGTAAAATAAAATTTGAAGCTTTTTCTTCAAAATTAGTGCATTTCTTTCGTTTTTTTCAGTTTTAAGTATTTTTTACGTTTAATTACATTAATATCAAAAATTGCTGGGAACTAAAAGGATTAATTTTTAATGATACTTATATTTTTCATACTTTTTATATTCTCCAAACAGGTTTGCTCAGAGAAGAAAAACATATTTGTTAATTTGCAATTTGCATGTTTATCAACAAAGCAAGATAGCTTAAAGATAATGAGTAAAAAAAATTACAGTGACTCCAAAATTTTCAGATTTGACTTAATTTTGAACAAGCATGTTAATTTTACTTTCAAATTTTGTAACCTAGAGGAATTTATTTCTATAATTACTAAAATACAGTGATATCTTTGTTTTCATCAATAATCTGTCTGAAAACAATTGATGAAATCCTAAATCGACAAAAACTGAAGCAATTATTTTTGTATGAATCAATGTAAATCCAATTAATTCATTCTAGACACTCCAATATACATACCAAAAACACATTTTATAGAGAATAAATATAGTGTTTAATACTAAAAACAATAAGAAATTAATATAAAACAAATATAAAAGACTAATGTAAAGAACAAATGAACATTTAACATGGCATTCAAAGAGCTGCTGGTTCTGGAAGCTTTCTTTGGTCCCATAATGGAGCTAAAAGGAGAGGAAAGCAATGGAATTGTTTGGCTAGACACTTGGGACAATGCACACACAATGAGAAATAATGTCACACTGAGCAGGAAAATGCATGGGTTGCCTTTTATTTTTACAAAATTAGCAGTGAGGCAGGGACAGATTTACAGAGGGACTAATAGGACTCCCAAAAATTGAATTATCATCATAAATTTTTAATACTTATTCATCAACAATGAGCACTTATCATATAGTAATGTGAAAATCTGACTCTCTTATGAGAGTTTTTTCATCATTATTTCCGTTATTACTCCTGTTCTCACCCCGTTACCCGAGGAATAGACCCCGGACAATGAACTGCGTAGTTAGCGAGGGTGACTTTCGTCGTCCGAAGGTCATCGACGAGGGACCATGATGTCACGTGACCCCCATACGTCCAAGCGACTGGACGATAAAATGACTATACAAGGAGATAAGTTTTTCTACGGTGCGGGAGACAGTAATAAATCAGGGAGAGATGTCAAAAGACGTCAACAAATTCCCAGATTTTTCCCACGCAGATCGGGTATATAAAGGGGTTGGATTTTCTACTCCGGGCACTTAGCCAAGGAGCTAACGCCGAAGAAACCCCTCTGGACAGCGATCGTCGGGAGAAGAGAACGCAGTGGACTACTCTTCCAGCACTCTCAGGATCTACGAAGCTCATAATCGCTGCTCCATGGAAAGGTAAAACTTTGAATATTTTTCTATTCTCTCCTGATATGATGGAATTACTCCTTGAAGAGGTTAACGGAAGAAACCTCCGAGCGATCTTCACCAGGAAGAACTCTCTACAGATTAGGAGCGACGGAGCATACACCGCATCTAGACATAGCCGCACGACCTGAGAAGGACATCTCTCCACATAGCCTTCAAAGGACACCTTGGAGTATAAGACGACGATCACAGAGTGTTTTATCAACGCCCTATAATATGAGAACGTTTCCATCAAGAACCGTCAGGGTATGAACTACCTCTCTCCCTCTTACCACCTTACCCAGGTGCTAACTGGCCACGGGAACATCCCTAGCTATTTATACCGTATTAAAAAGAGGAACAACGATCACTGCGACTGTGACGGGTTCACTACAGGTGACATCAGTCACATTCTAACCGACTGCCCGAATCACGACACACCAAGGAATGCACTCATAAACTATTGTATAACCAACGGTACAATCTGACTTCCGCCATGGGAGTTCTTCTGTGCAACCAAGGAGGCATATAGCCAACTCGACAAATTCGCGAAGGACTGCAGCATCTTTGCCATCAACTCAGCAACCTGAGCCCTGGACTTCTTTTGGGCGGGTTCCCGTCCTTCTACCACCAACCAAATAGGTTGCAACCGATCACCCTCTGCAAGCGTGATTGCAACTTAGTTAATTGGATATGTACATTTGTCACCCTCTGCAAGTGTATCTGCAATGTTAACCAGCTATGTACTACTGTCATCTCTTACCCCTAGTGTTGTAGTATCATCACTACTACTAAACTCTTCCGGCAAGACTTTGTTTAATCTCGGTTGTATTAATTATAAGGTATTAGTTGTATTAACCACAGGATGGTGTATATATTAGCATCCAGTTCTTGTTGTAACACTCTGCTACCGGATTGGTCTCTGCATTCAGTTGTACTACTGACTTTATATTATTCGAGATGCAAGTCGTCATTGGGATCCATACCTACCCCAACCTTTACTTCCAACCTATGCTATCCCTTACCCCCAACCTATCCCATCCTCTCTTCTATACCCATCCTATTCTCCCTCCCACCCCACCTTCATTCAGTCACCTTCCTTCAGGCTAAGTCGAAAGACAGCCTTCTTCCTTTATGACCAGTAACCAGTATGAGAACGTTTCCTACGAGGTAAACCCTTGCCATAATTATCTCTCTCCAACGTAAGGTCTCTCTCAAACTTTAGCATTAGGTTAGGTTAGGATTTTAGAATACCTATTTATATCTTGATACACGAGTGTTATATTTATTATCTTTATGTATAATTTCTCATCTGTTTATTAAATTTGTCGTCTATTTTAAACCTGTGTAATCTATTGGACACCTGGTCACGACTTCCGACTCCTCCCCACTCATATCATTAGCCCTCCTATAGCCATTCTCTGACAGCCAAGCCGGTAAGTGGGGAGAAGTTCCGCTTCAGCCCCCTCGGTTAGCACAGTAAAAAATAGTTAATAGGTTAGGTTAAAATAGGCCCCGAAAAATCCAAATCTATACCTGCAGTGAGGCCATGAGAGAACGCTGACAAAATCTGAGGCAACCAACAAAAACTGAGACAAAAATTTTCCGCAGAAAAAAATAGACGAAAACCAAAACCAACGATAACCAAAGTCAACAAAAACTGAGGTATTACTGTATATATCTCATTTTCATAATTAAAAAACTGACTATTTTATTTTATGAATATAATATATGGTCACATTGTTTATGACATATATAATATATGGTCATTATTTAACTTTGAATCACTTTGAATAAATTATATTTTATAATTTACCTGCATTGATGATTCCCAATATCCTATGACAAATATAAAGGCATTTGTCCCTAACAATTCTTGATAAATTGATAAATCTTGTAACTTTGAATCAATAGATTTAATGCATATTAACATGTTTTGATTCCTTTCAATCTCAGCAGTATATAAACTTACAGTTTGAACCTAAAATTGAATGAATATATATTAATAAAATTAAAAATAAATTATTTTAAAATTATACATTATTAAAATAACAAATATTAACTATCGAAGGGGACATGTCTCAACTGCTAGAGTTGTTGGTGACTTTCTCTTTGCACTTCGACAAGAAACAAAAAATTAGTGTTTTTTTATCATCTCTAATGAAACCAAGTTAACTAAAAAGTGTTTAAAACTAATCAATAATCATTACCTTTTGAAGAAATACAGGTATACCTCGCCTTACGTTTGGTTCCAGAAAAAGCGATGTAAGTCGAATCTACTTGTCACTAGGCTAAACCATAAATTACCATTCCCAGTTCTGTATTTTATTTATTAATGCATTTTTAATAATATATAGTTAATAAGGATCTATTTTAAGCTTACAAACAAATAAATTTTAGTTTTTAATATAGTACAGAAAAAAGTAATCTAAATTTATGAATGCATGTACTGTAAATACAGTACATACTTGTAAATGTGTATATTTTAAGTGCTTTAAACGCTTTTCTAGTGATATTATGACTTCAATATTTGTGGCAGACAGACGTAAAGTTGAATAAAATGACTTAAACTTGATTTTTATTTTTCCATATACTTTTTTAACAAGCGACGTATAATCGGGAACGACGTCGCTCATTGACAAACA
>NW_019384430.1:109243-127655 GCF_000671375.1 Centruroides sculpturatus | reverse complement strand
CAGTATGTAAATTAGGTACCGTAAGTCTAATACAGTACTGTAATTTTATACATTTCTTGTGAAAGAAACATTTCTTATTCAACGGCGATTAAAATTATTTATATTAATGATGTCTCCAAAGTTCTACGAAGTTTTTACACAGAAAAATAAGTTGTTAGAAATCGGCCGCTTTTGCTGACCTGTTCCGTGACGAAAACAAGCTTTAGCAATGGGGATGTCTAATAGTGCACACTCGGTAAGTAATCCTACAATTTTTTGTTTATAGCGTAGTTTATACGGATTATTTCCAAAAAAAATATACGTATTTTGGAAATGTTGAGTCAAATTAGTCTAGAATCGATTAATTTTATGGAAGAAAACCTTTCAATCAGCCATAGTCCGTAAACTTCACATGTGTCGGGCTGTGATTGGAACGACTCGTAAGAAATCGGATTCCTAAAAAATGGAACGTATCTATGATCTTATAGGGGGTTGACTGTATATATAACTGTGAACTGTTTTTTAATAATAAACTTCAAGGAACCCTTTTTGTTCTTTAATCATCATCATAACTGTCTGGTTCACCATCCAAATCTCCCAAATCTGTTCCTCCACCACCTAACCCTCCCATCTGTCTCATCATATCTTCAAAATCTGTGCCACTAACAACATCATCATTGGAATCATCTTCATCTCTCCATTTGTTAAAATCAACTTTCAACCAATGATGCTTTTTGGCATCTTGAAGTAATCTGCTCCAATAAGGACCTTCCTCTGTTTTAATTAAAACAAATTCAACTCCCTGATCTCTAACAACATGTTTTGAATCCTCTGGTTTTACTTATTTAAAAAAGTTTAAAGTTACTTCATATTCTTTATTGTCTGGGCCTCCTTTACCCTTGAAATACAATTTATCCTTTTCTAACTGAATTGTAGGATTTTTACAATCTTCCAAAGTTATCTTCAAATATATAAGAGGTTTCCGTTGAGCCCATAGAACAGGAGGAAGAAGTCTTTCTTCAGTTTCCAACATTTTTACAGAAGTCTAACAGCAATGAGCAAACAGACAAACGAACTCAGCATACATCTACATTAGATTTGATTAATAAATTTAAACAATATTTTAATGCACAAAATATATAATACCAGGTATTTTCTGTATCTTTGGAATTATAATTAAACAAGTAAAACAGCAAAGCCGTATTTGGGACAAGACTATGTCTCGGAGACTCACTACTGAGCAAAATCACTGACGTTCAAGCGGGTCTCGTTCTTATTCTCCAATTTTCTTCGGTATTGCTGGTTTTGAGCGCAATCATTCAGACTTCGCTAGCCATGTCCATGAGATCATCCACGATAAATTTTAGGTGAAATTAACCTATCTATGTTGAAATTTCTTTCCGTTGCATGTCGGCCCGGGTTGAATTTTTGTCTATGCGTAATGAAAATTTCCCATTTTTGAAAAATAATCGTGGCTATTGTATTGTCTGAAATTATTTTTTTATTTTGCACAAACAATATACAGTTTAACCCGATTATAATGTCATTGGATATAACGACAACCCTAGTATCATAATGTCTTTATCAGAGTGGCTAAAATCTGTATGTGGCATGTCCTATCTTGTTTGTGAAGTCCACATCTTTTGTTCTGCCGGTAAAAATTGAGAAATGACCCAGGTAAATAATTTACTTAATTTGGATCGGCTACATGATATTTACAATAGTGTTGAAATATACATCACCAAACGATCGCCTAAATATCGGGCTATAATACGGCTAATTAAATGATTGGAATAAAGTAATTTGACACTTGAGGTAGACGTTAGGCGNAAAAGTAATCTAAATTTATGAATGCATGTACTGTAAATACAGTACATACTTGTAAATGTATATATTTTATGTGCTTTAAACGCTTTTCTAGTGATATTATGACTTCAATATTTGTGGCAGACAGACGTAAAGTCAAATAAAATGACTTAAACTTGATTTTTATTTTTCCATATACTTTTTTGACAAATGACGTAACTCGAAACGACATAAGTCAAGGTATACCTGTAGTAAAAATTAATTGATATGCAACATTCACCAGTTAAACGTGATAGACCTCCACTTAACCGAACCGAACCAAACTGGGAAGTAAAAAGACTCAACCACGTTTATCTAACTCCAAGCTTATAACAGACTTTAACCTACAAGTGGATAAAGACTTACCAGAATCATCCTCAGCAATCAACAATTCTCATATGGACACAATATCACAAAGTCTGCAAAGTTCTCCAGGTGAGTCTAATGCATTTTTCTGATCTCACTGACTAATTCAGGTGACTCACCAGACATTCCAACACATCTATGGTATAAAATCTCAGAACTGATAAATACTTCTAATGATAAACTGTCTACCCAAATGACTTCTATAAAAGAAGACTTGGATTTAATTCATGTAAACATAAGTGAAAACAAAGAACAGTTCCAAAAAAACAGAAGGCCAAATTGATAACCTAAAACTGCAAATCAACAATTTAAAAACAGAAAATACACTCAATGCAGTACAAAATGGATGTTTTGATTAATGAACTTCACTATAACAATATAATATTGTATAATTATCCATGTCAAAAAATATCTCCAAATTAAAAATTCACAAATTTATTAACTCCTCACTAAACCTACATAATGTATCACAAGATGATGTTCTAAACATAACTCAAATAACCAAATCAACCAATCTAGTCATAAGACTAACATTTAGTAATAAACAGATCCAAGACTAGGTTTTTAATGCCTTTATATCAAAGAAAGAACAGAACCTATTGGAAAATTGGAAAAATATGCAAATTTCACCAGACATCACTAAGGAATCATGAAAAAGACAAAACCACTTACTTCCAGCCTATTATGACATAAGAAAACAAAACTGTCCAATAAAACTACACAATGATATTTTACTAATAGGCTGAGACAGAATAACATTCAGTATTGATACAGGGAAGTTGGTTTATGCGAATACCTTTTTGCCTTTTCCTATGCCAACAGAAATTGCAAGTTGATACTGAATACATCAAAGAAAATCTCATCAGGAAAAAGACATTAAAAACAGGCAACCAATTTCTGTTATAAACTGGAACAGCCAAGGCCTTAAAAGTAAATTACCATCACTGAATTACTTTCAATTAAAATATAAACCAGATATCATAGAAATAACCAAAATGTGGATAACACTGGAATTGTTTTATAAATCAACTTTTTTCAATGATTACATAACTGAAACAGTACCAGCATGAATACCACTTGGTCCTTGATGTCCAAGTGGTGGCCTATGTATTTTAATAAAAAAACACCTTTGCAAAATACTTCAAACCAAAAAAATCTGATAATTATATTCTACTTCTACTTTCAATGAACAAACCCATACTCGGAAACAAAGACTGTCAACTGATAATTGTAATGATTGCCTACATTCCTCCCAACTGTTTACTAAAACTCAACAAAATTTTTAAAATAATTGATCTTTGGCAGCACATCACTCTGTATATCCTCCTATTCGAAGACTAACTAACTCATGTATTGCTGATGATGGACTCCCAATACAGTGGATCTAACTCACTAATTCAGGACATCCAACATTCAAAAGATAAGCATACTAACAAACTAGGAGTAAACTTAATAAAATCAATAAGCAATTATAAAATGTATATTTTAAACAGATGTATCACGCTCGATTATCCAGCAGAATTTACCTGTATCAAACATAGTGGTAAATCCACTATAGACCTCACTATATGTACAGAATTTTTGTTAGACTGTTGTTCAGAATTCACTATAACAATATATGATGTATCTGATCATTTCCCAACAATAATAAAATTCTTATTGTTTTCACATGGAATATCAACTAACGTGTTCAACAGGCAACAAAGGATCTATTACAAAATGTCAAGTTACAGAGGGTTGATCACATTACATAATGCCAAATTAAGAGGCCTATAAAGTAACCTAAATGCCATGGTGTTAGTTTTGATTATGCTTGATCTGATGGCCATGTTGTGAAACTATAGCCCTAAGTCGAAGTTTCCACTGTAGATGGTTTCTTTGAAGAATATTCATGTCCAAACGATCCCATTCCTCCTTCCAGGCTTTCCATAAGCCTGCCATTGTTTTTGGACAATGGCTTCACAGAGCTCGTTTCATAGACCAAACGCACAGTAGTCCACTGGAGTCATGTTGGGTAACTTCACAGGGATGGTATGGATTTCCGTTTCCATGTATGAAATCTCGGATCAATTTGGATGAATACATGGATGAAATCTCGGGTCAATTTGGAGGTATGACTGGAAGCTTTGTCTTGATGCACCTATACATTTGTTTGGTCATTTCCATACAAAGTAGGGGATCTCTTCATGGTATAGAGGTTCCAGAACATTAGTCTGGTAGTATATCAAATTAATTTTAACGTTTTTTTCAACTTTTTTGATGTTTAGTTTACCACAGTAACAATAAACTGCAATGACCATAAAGCCTGATGAAAAACTTTTGCGACATTTCTTGAACCATTTTTCGTATGGTCTCCCCCATTTGATGGTCTGTAGTAAATTGCCCGTGATTTGTTACAATTGTTCATGTACATCCATGCTTCATCTAGCATGACTACAAACTGCCACTTGTTTACCGAAAGATACTTTTCGTACAGTTTTCGGCAGTTGGTCTTTCGTTCTTGGATGTGATGAGACAGCAGCTTGTGAACTTGACCTTTATGGTGTTTCTCCAGTTTCAAATTCTTGTGAATGATGACATGAACTGTGGACTGGGCTATTCCAACACTCTGGGCAATACTTTGTTGGGTTTTTGGATTTGAACCACTGATCAGTCGTCACACTTTTGCTATCACCTCTGGTGTGTGGCTTAGGGTGTTCCTTTTTCTGGGCCAAATTGAAACACTTGACGATGGTCCTGGCTCTTGCAAATCATTTCTTTTGAGAACTGACTGTATCCCATATTGTGAAACATTAAAACCATGATTTTTGCACATTTTAATAATTTGAGTTTGCAAATATTTTGCTTTGGAAAGAGTAGTTACATAACCTGCCCAAAAGTCTGAAATTTTAGGTGGCATATTTGCAATAGATAAACCTTATTTATCAAAAGTAAAACTCAGAATATACAGCAGCACATGGGCCAGTTGCTTTTATTCTACTTCCTACAACTGGAACTATGGGTAATATACAAATTGGCATTATGGTACGCAACCAACCTTCTGTATTTAGATGAAATTGAAAACAGATTTATCAACATTCCAGAAATAACTGATCTAAATAGTGAACCAACTTATAATAACATGATTCATTCAGATAAGAATGGCTACATCCAAATTAAAAATGACAAAAGACCCATCCAAAACAAATTAAAAAACCCATGGTATGACATTGACTATTACAAGATAAAAAAGATGAAACAAATCAACTTAAAACTGTTTTGTAAAAATTCAAATATCCTAAATTTCAATAACTACAGAGAGGCCAAACAAATCTACAGTAAACTAAGCTAAAAAGCAAACTACCTCACAAACCTTGAATCAACTCTAAAAAGAACAGCAAAGATAGTAAATCATTTTGGTCTATAATATGAAAATTCCACTTTAAAATAGAGTTATGCAAAAACACTTCAATAATAAACTTTGAAACATGGAAAAACTTTTACCAGCGGTTTCCAGATGTCCAACCTATTCCTTCATTAATACCCAATTCTGATTTTAACAATGAATATCTGAACTCCAAACTTACAATTAAAGAACTAGAAGACATCATAATCAAAATTTGTAGCAATATAACTCCAAGAAGTGATTACATCCCAACTAAATTTCTGAAGACACTTCCATATCAAGCAAGAATAAAACTACTGCACTTGTTCAATTCAATGTATAAAGCAACTAAATACCCAGACTCTTGGAATTCTGTTATACTCATAATGATATACAACAAACTCTCTCCAAGTAATTATAGACCCATAGCTTTATTATCAACAATGAGAAATTTTTTACAACAATACTAGTTACAAAATTTCAAAATGGGACTAAAACAATGGATCTAGAAGCTAAATTCCAGTATGCCTATATCAAAAATAAGGGAACAGAATCTGCAATTTTATTATCATCACTATTACAGCTTCACTTAACTAAAAAACTCAGAAAAGTATATGAGTCGTTCATAGACATTCAGAAAGTTTTTGATTCAGTCTACATTCCCTTACTGGTGCACAATTTAAAAGTCAAAGGAGCAGGTGACCAATTTTCATCTACAATATCAAAATTATTGTCAGTATATAATATATAATGTAAAAATTAAACTTTTTTGACTTTGAGTAGATCATATCATTGACAATGGAATGAGATATACATTTTTTACAAACTTCCTCGAAATCCTCATCATTCCCTTTCTGGGAAAGGCAAGGAGAAAGTTTCCTTTCATTTTAAAACAAATTTTACCCTCTGCTGACTTCTCACAAACCAAATGAGACTCCAAATGTAATATTGTAATTATTATTTAAATTAAGTATTATAATAACTGGAAATTCCTTACACTAAAGAATGGAGAATTTTCATAATTACATAAAAAAGAAACATTACCCAAAACTTAAGACAATGGTTTATGCAAAAATACTTGAAATCATCTGTACTTAAAAAGATTTATGCTTATAAACACTTTAATAAATGGCAGTCTGTGAAATTTCTATATAACTAAACATCTTATCATAAACAGAAGTTATCTGAGAAAAGGTGTTGAGACATTTGGGCAAACTTAGAAGAGTTTCACAAAAAATCATTAAGATGTTTATTTCAAAAGAAGGATTATATTATGACTCTGTTTATATGGCTACAAATTTCAGTCATATAAAGGGTTGTCCATAAACTTTATATTTAGAGTTTAAATTGTTATTCCTCACATCTGAAGTACATAAATATTTAAGATTTAAGTGTTTCTTATGATACGTAATAGGGAAGTAAAAAGTGCAGCTGGCTCACAATGTGATTAAGTCTGATTTTGTGGTGTCACCAAACTTCTTTTGAGTAACTTACCATTTGATCACCCATTAGAAATAACTTTAAACATACATTAAAAAAATTAACAAATAAGGAAATATAATTACCCCACTTTTCAAAATACTATTTTCATTACAGTCTTTTTTGAACTTTTCAGTAAACCATTTTTTCCATAAATATGATTGATCATCAGTCTCCATTGGCAAAATAAGCAGCAGTTTAAATGTATAGGATTCAAGAAAAGTCTCATATTTGAGAAATAATGAATTCCAAAGAATATTTTTCAAATCTAGTGGTTCAGAGAATATTGTATTCTTCAATTGATCTTTTACTGTTAAATCTGAAATGCATATAAATGAATGTTTATTGACTAAAAATTTTATTTTCAATTTAGACAAAGAAATATTAAAAGATCTTTTTTTTTACCTAAGACACATTGCTTTTGCAAATGCTTGCTAAAATTTAAAGCATCTCGTTTACCATTTGGAGTCTTATAATTTTTCATTTCCAATGGAGGTGCACTTGGAAATGTTTTTCGAGCTTCATCAAGCTGACGTCTTTTCACGCAAAGTTGTTTCCATCTTAAAATTTATTTAATATTAACAACTTGATACTTTAATAACTATTCTATTTTTATGAAATCAAAACAAATATTGCTTTAAACAGATATTGTTAAATTCAATAAATTTAAATGATTTAGAAAATTTATTCAAATTTATTTAAAACATCATTATTTGTAACTTGAATATGTGTATGAAATAAAAACTGAATAAATTTATAAAAAAATGAAAAAGAAAATTAAAATAATTTTGTTATATTATCTAAAAACTAAAAGTACAATAGAATTACAAATATTCTATAATGACTTTAAACTGTCAACATATATGAAAATTTCCAATGATTTAAAAATCTGTAATTCTGTTCCTTTCCAAAAATTATGATAATTAATATAATAGTCTAAATTTTAGTATCTTTTTGATAATTTATATCTTTCAGATAATTTTGTATATTTTTTAATACCAACACAATGCATTCTCATTAATCCAAGCTAATTATGTATGGGTTGTTTAATATATATATATTCTACCATTCAAAAAAAAACTACAGAAATAATATTTTTTTTTAAATGTTAAATATATGTACCAAATACAATGTAGTGTTAAAATATATACTATTATTACATATTAATTTGTAATTCATAATGATTTAAAGAATTTCATCCATTATCTTTTTTTATTTTTTTTGGTGAAAATTTAGCAAAAAAATAGGCAAGTTAAACTGGTTTGGATCAGTGAAAATGCACTTTATTTACTATATTTTTCTATGATAATATATAAAAAAAATTCTTTGATTTTCATGACCTATGACAAAGAATAGTTATTCACTTAATACAAATTCATTTAGTATTAGATTAAAACAAGTTTTTACTATATTAAATAATTGAATCAAAGCCTTGCTGAAAAAACAAATTTTTAACAAAGCTGGAATTAGAGTTTTACAATAATATTAATACATGAAAAGACAATTGAAAAATATGGTAATTATTGCTGCTACATACAGCACTGTTAAATTAGCAGTTCTTTAGTGGTGGCGTAAATTATTTGCATTTATTAAATTTAATTTGGCAAATTAGCATTACTTATTTTTATTTTTGTATTTAATGTGAAAAGAAAAACACTATCAGCTAAAAAATTTATTATATATACATTTTTAATTTCAACAGTTATTCATACCTGTCAAGTACTTTACGAATACGAATTAATTTCATTTCTTCTTGTATTGCTTTGAGCATATTTCTCTTTATTTCCATTTCTTTATAATGAATTTCATTAGCAATATCAAAAATCTCAGATGTTAAAATTTCAGAGATTATATCATGATATAGATTTTGTCCAATAATTTCTAAACATTTTGTTTTAATATCCATGTAGATATTTCTGTAAAAATTTTAAATTTATTCAATATGTTTACATTTGAAAATTAAATACATAGAAAAACTAAATAATTTTAAACCTTGAAATTTTTTCAGCTTCTTCAACAACCACTTCTTCAGTAAGATGCAAACATTCAACTTCTATTGTTTTTCTCTCTATTTCTTTTGCTTCAAATAATAACTGCTTTTCTTCCTTTTCAGTTGTAAATACTTCAATGCAAATTTCACTATAGATTTAAAAACTGTTTAAAAAATTTTACACTTGAAAGTTTTTTTTATATAATTAATTTTAAATTGTTACACAATAATTTTATATTGTTGTATTGCTGTTATTATGTCATACTATTATCATATTTCATTAACAATAAATTAAATTTTACCTTAAAAATATTAATAATAATGATTCTAAAAGTGCTGAAAAAATTTCCTCTGATGACTTTTCTAAAAATGTTTCCCATCTGACATCATTTTGAATCATTTTATTTGTTTCATTTGTAATTAATTCCATTACTATATCCTGTAACAACTAAAAATATAAATTAAAATTGAGAATTATTTGAAATAATATGAAATGTTTTTGAATAACCAAAAATAACATAATAAAAATATTTAAATTTTCTAACTTAGTCAAAATTCCATAATAGATTAAATAAAATGCATTCCATGTATTAAATCTAATTACATTATTATTAATGTTATATTCTACATTTTCATGTTCATTACATCATTTAAACATTTTTCTGAAAGTGTTCAAATTAAGTTTGGAAAACTGCCAACTTAACAAAATTTGATAAATTATGAAAAAAGTATTTAAACAATTTACAATCTGAAACATTCAAAAAACAAACTTTAATCAATTAAGATGAAATAAAACTATTTTAAATTAGGGCATTTCTTTAAAATATTTCAAAAGCCATGATGGTAACACAAATCAAATATTCAATTAAGTTCTTAATTTTTTTTTTTTTTACAAATGATACCTTTTGAAGACTTGAAAAAACTTCTGTAAATAAAAAATTGTGAACCATATATTTTCTTACAAATAATAGCAAAGTTTATTACAGTTTTAGTTACAAAAGCAGTCTTATAACTGACTAGTTCACAAAGGATTGGCAAATATATACAGTAGACCCCCCTATAATTACGATTCCTATAAAACTGCAAAAAAATTGCGACGGTATCCGTAAAAACCTCCTATAATTATGTAAAACGTCATCGGGCAGCCAAACTACTTTCCTGCCGTCCGTAGCGCCACGCTACGGAGAGATTACTATCGTCTGTACAGTATTATATATAAATTATATATAAGAAAGGTGAGAGTATAATAGCAAAGGTAGAGAGTGGACAAATGTCTGGTGTTGCTGGACAGTATGGCTTGAATAGGTCTACAGTAGGCTGCAGTTCAATCTTATCTAAAATATAGTGTAATCAAGAAAAATATAGTGTAATCAAGAAGACTCAAGCAGCTAAAGGAGTAAAAAACAATCACATCTGAGAAATAAAGAACATTGAAGATCTCATAATAGAATGCCTGACTACACCTGAAATGGATCTGATGACAGAAGAATGCCAAGAACTCTTGAATGAATAACACCAAGAAACTTGGCGAGATGTTTTCTTCTGAAAAAGAGGATTAATGCCAATATCTGCTATTAAACATCTTTTGAAAAAGTGGAATGATGTCAGAACGATGGTCTTAGAATGGCATCCAAACCAGGTTGAGGTTAATAGGCTTAGGGATCTCTACAACAACAATGCTATTAATTAATTACTTCTGAAAAATTTCAAAGAAGAGAGAAAAGCAATCGATATTAGACAGATTCTTTAACCCCCACAAATGGAAAAAACACGATTAATAAGAATGCAAGACTGTGTATATATGTTGTTTTATTATTACATATAAATAAACATAGTAAGAAAGTGTATATTTTTTATTTTTTGGGGTCTCCAGAATGAATTAATCAAATTCCCATAAAAACCTATGGTAAATTGATAATTGGTTAATGAACAATTCGAATAGTGAACAAAGTCTTGGAACAGCTTATGTTCGTTAACCCGTCACCCGCTGTATTTGAAAATTAGATGTATTCTTGAACTAAAGTTATTTTGTTAGCTGATTAATATATTAAAATTCTAGCCTAAACATTAAATTTATTAGGTTTGCATATGTATGAATTTTGTACATAGATAGGTAAAAGATTTAAATTTTTTACACATTCATATGTTTATCCAAATAGATTTCTCATGTTTTTTTAGATTGAATCTTAATATAACAAAGAAAAAAATCAGAGTGTAGGTGGACAATTTGCAGTAACTATTGAACATAACAATTGATAAAGACAATTAATATAGTTCTGGTGTTTTTTACTATATAATTTCATGTAATTTAGGAATGAAATACTACATTGTTATTTTTATTTAAAATAAGTGATTTAAAATCTTTAACATTTTAANATATATATATATAAATATCAACAACTCATAGCCCGAGTAGTAAATACATCACCAAACGATCGCCTAAATATCGGGCTATAATACGGCTAATTAAATGATTGGAATAAAGTAATTTGACACTTGAGGTAGACGTTAGGCGCCATCTCTTAAATAAATTAATAATTAAAATTAAATAAATTAAATAAATTAGAACCTTCTGGAATAAAAGAACTGGCCCGGGGCGGGACTCGAACCCGCAGCCTCCGCTTGCCTTGCGGCGCGCTTACCAGTTACGCTACCCAGACCCTCGAGCTAGTCTTCGCTTCCAGAAGTGTTGAAATATAATACAAATCCAAGATCTGCATGGCTGTCGAATCAAAAGGTTAACTAAATGAAGTAAAAAGATGTCTCTCTTTGTTAGAGTTTAGGAGCAAAGTGAGGTCAAAAGACGAAGGTCACATGGTGCCGCCCTACACGTCAAATTTTTATTGGTCCCACAATTTTGCTATACTAGATAATGTTTAAAAAACCCACTTGTAACAACATAAAACCATTTTAATGTCATATTTGAAGCACTCCCAAATTTTATTTAACATAGAAGAAACTAGTGTTCAGTCCTAAAGTCAGAGTTCACTTCTTAGAATGACTGTGGGTGGTACTCTCCCCTACCTGACTTTGGTGGGGTGAGGTGGTTGTTTTGCCTGTTTGTAGAAGAGGGTTGCCATTTTGTATTTTATTTTGACTTGGTTCTCGGTCCCTTGACTACCTACAAGTCTGTGCAAATGATTTGGGTACCTAATACTCTGTGCCAAATATCAACTCTTGACATGTACTCCTTCATACCTCTAAGCTGGTAATAGTGACTGGCAGTACGATTTTATAAACAAGACATAGTCTTGTCAACAAGTATTTAGATTAGTGAAAAAATGTTTAATTAATACAATAAAAACTATATAAATTAGAATTTCATGGTACCAAACACTTTTTCTTGTTTGGCATGTTTCCATTTTGTATACTTTTTTTTAATAAAAAGTTGCTCTGTTCCAAACAATTTTTTCCATTTAGGTAGGTTTCCATTTTCTTCAGGTTCAATTTAGGATAAGTTTTACTGTATGTTAAAACATATATATATATAAAATCTATTCATTGCATATATATATATATATATGCAATGAATAGATTTTATATAAATTAAAAATGACAAAAGACCCATCCAAAACAAATTAAAAAACCCATGGTATGACATTGACTATTACAAGATAAAAAAGATGAAACAAATCAACTTAAAACTGTTTTGTAAAAATTCAAATATCCTAAATTTCAATAACTACAGAGAGGCCAAACAAATCTACAGTAAACTAAGCTAAAAAGCAAACTACCTCACAAACCTTGAATCAACTCTAAAAAGAACAGCAAAGATAGTAAATCATTTTGGTCTATAATATGAAAATTCCACTTTAAAATAGAGTTATGCAAAAACACTTCAATAATAAACTTTGAAACATGGAAAAACTTTTACCAGCGGTTTCCAGATGTCCAACCTATTCCTTCATTAATACCCAATTCTGNTGTGCACCGTTCGACTACGCCGTTGCTCAAAGCTTGTTTTCATCGCGGAACAGCACACGAAATGGCGGCCGCGATTTCTGATAACGAATTTTTCGCAGAAAAATAACTTGACCTTTGGAGACATCATTAATATAAATAATTTTTATGGCCGTTGAATAAGAAGTGTTTCTTTCACAAGAAATGTATAAAATTAGTGTTGTATTAGACTTACGGTACCTAATTTACATACTGTACAGACGATAATAAACTCAACTTACTAGCCTAAACTCTCCGTAACGTGGCGCCGGGCGGCGGAAAGCATATATATAATTATAATAAAGTTACAATAAATTAATATATAATTATATATACAGTACCTAATTTATATATAATTATATGTACAGTACCTAATTTATATATAATACTGTACAGATGATAGCAAACTCAATTTAGCCGCTCCGTAGCGTGGCAGGTTCGGCTGCTCATCCACTATTGGTCCAGATTCTATCAATCTTGTCGCAAAACAAGTCGGCGACGACGTTTTAGGAGCTCCTTTATACGAATGTTGCTACAATTTTTTCGCTATGTTATAGGAATTTCCGTTATAGGAACGCACGTTATAGGGGGTCGACTGTATATATGTTATATATATATATATAGCTATGCATAAATAAATTTTACTGTACAATGATAGAAGTACTGCTTTAAAATATTTTTTTTAAATTGTAATTGTGACATGCCAACATTGTGGCAATAATATAACTTAAAAAATAATATATAACACAATTCAGATTTATCAAAAGATTCTGTTTCTAAAGCAGAAGTTTTAATACTTTATTTATCCATATCATTATTTGTTTTTTCCCCTTATCATCATAAAAACATCTCCAGGTTTTAGTACTTTAAAATTCTTCTTCCATCTTTTTTTTTTTTGAATAATTTCAAAATTTATATTTCGTAAACTTAATAAATACTTTTGTAAACAAACAGATTTTTGATATTTATTAATCAACATACAAATCCATCATTTATTACAATTGAAAATATCTTAAACAAAATAGAGCTAAAAAATATTTAATATTTAAAATTACTTCTAACAGTTTCCATTCAAATGTGTTATAGTTTAATTTGTTTTATAATTAACATAAGAAATCAGAAGTCATTTTAACATTTGATTTATAATAAAAGTATGCAAAATTAAATGAGATATTTTTCAAAATCATAAATTTTTAAGAAAATCCAGTTATTAAAACTCTGCTTACTTTACTGTTACTTACTGGGCTTTTTCATGTCTTTAAACATGCTTCAGTAATATGAAATAGTCCTAACATACATTCTTTAAATTTTATTGAATTATTTATTTAAATAGAATATATTTTCAATTCTAAGTTAAAATAAATATCATCTATAAAGATGATACATTTTATTTTCAGGCATTATAAAAGAATTTTATAGAATGGACAATGTGTGAATGTTTACAGTTTTTGTGTTATATTGTATCTACAACATAAAAAGACCAATATTTTAGCTTTGATTCCTTCTATACTGAGCTGACTTTACAATTTTTTCCCCATTCTTGCTAATTAGGTCAAGCAGAAATAACTTAACTGGTCTTAACCATAATTAAACATCTAATCATCATACATTTTATCAAGTTGAAAAAATTTGTAACAAAGCAATTTCTTTTCTTCAGTATCGATTATTGTTTTTGTTCAAGCTTAATTTTGAATATATTGTCCTCATTGTTTTATGAGAAATTTTACATTTTAAAATTTGATGTTAATAGATACCTAAGTAATATTTTCAAAAATGACTCCCAATTTCAGATTTTATTTAACTATTCTCTACTTAAAGAATCTTAAAACATATTTAAAATTATCCAAGAATAAATATTTTTATATATTACTACTGGAAACTGTAATAAAGTTTTCTATCCTTAAGATGATTAAGTAACATGGTGTTCTATTAGGCACAATTACCTCATCTGTTACTGTAGAAAACTCCAACTTTTCTGGAACAGCAACTCTCCTTTCAAAAATATTTGAATTTTCTGAAGTGACTGTTGTTATGAAATCATGATCAGAAAGTTTTCCCGCTTGAGCACGTAGAATAGATATATAACTAGTTTCCATATTTTGACCTGATCAAGTAAAATATAAGACATCATATATAAATCAATATATTTACAAATAAGCTATACACTACTTATACTAGAAAATTAACAAAACTATAGGGGNTATATAAAAAAAATTCTTTGATTTTCATGACCTATGACAAAGAATAGTTATTCACTTAATACAAATTCATTTAGTATTAGATTAAAACAAGTTTTTACTATATTAAATAATTGAATCAAAGCCTTGCTGAAAAAACAAATTTTTAACAAAGCTGGAATTAGAGTTTTACAATAATATTAATACATGAAAAGACAATTGAAAAATATGGTAATTATTGCTGCTACATACAGCACTGTTAAATTAGCAGTTCTTTAGTGGTGGCGTAAATTATTTGCATTTATTAAATTTAATTTGGCAAATTAGCATTACTTATTTTTATTTTTGTATTTAATGTGAAAAGAAAAACACTATCAGCTAAAAAATTTATTATATATACATTTTTAATTTCAACAGTTATTCATACCTGTCAAGTACTTTACGAATACGAATTAATTTCATTTCTTCTTGTATTGCTTTGAGCATATTTCTCTTTATTTCCATTTCTTTATAATGAATTTCATTAGCAATATCAAAAATCTCAGATGTTAAAATTTCAGAGATTATATCATGATATAGATTTTGTCCAATAATTTCTAAACATTTTGTTTTAATATCCATGTAGATATTTCTGTAAAAATTTTAAATTTATTCAATATGTTTACATTTGAAAATTAAATACATAGAAAAACTAAATAATTTTAAACCTTGAAATTTTTTCAGCTTCTTCAACAACCACTTCTTCAGTAAGATGCAAACATTCAACTTCTATTGTTTTTCTCTCTATTTCTTTTGCTTCAAATAATAACTGCTTTTCTTCCTTTTCAGTTGTAAATACTTCAATGCAAATTTCACTATAGATTTAAAAACTGTTTAAAAAATTTTACACTTGAAAGTTTTTTTTATATAATTAATTTTAAATTGTTACACAATAATTTTATATTGTTGTATTGCTGTTATTATGTCATACTATTATCATATTTCATTAACAATAAATTAAATTTTACCTTAAAAATATTAATAATAATGATTCTAAAAGTGCTGAAAAAATTTCCTCTGATGACTTTTCTAAAAATGTTTCCCATCTGACATCATTTTGAATCATTTTATTTGTTTCATTTGTAATTAATTCCATTACTATATCCTGTAACAACTAAAAATATAAATTAAAATTGAGAATTATTTGAAATAATATGAAATGTTTTTGAATAACCAAAAATAACATAATAAAAATATTTAAATTTTCTAACTTAGTCAAAATTCCATAATAGATTAAATAAAATGCATTCCATGTATTAAATCTAATTACATTATTATTAATGTTATATTCTACATTTTCATGTTCATTACATCATTTAAACATTTTTCTGAAAGTGTTCAAATTAAGTTTGGAAAACTGCCAACTTAACAAAATTTGATAAATTATGAAAAAAGTATTTAAACAATTTACAATCTGAAACATTCAAAAAACAAACTTTAATCAATTAAGATGAAATAAAACTATTTTAAATTAGGGCATTTCTTTAAAATATTTCAAAAGCCATGATGGTAACACAAATCAAATATTCAATTAAGTTCTTAATTTTTTTTTTTTTTACAAATGATACCTTTTGAAGACTTGAAAAAACTTCTGTAAATAAAAAATTGTGAACCATATATTTTCTTACAAATAATAGCAAAGTTTATTACAGTTTTAGTTACAAAAGCAGTCTTATAACTGACTAGTTCACAAAGGATTGGCAAATATATACAGTAGACCCCCCTATAATTACGATTCCTATAAAACTGCAAAAAAATTGCGACGGTATCCGTAAAAACCTCCTATAATTATGTAAAACGTCATCGGGCAGCCAAACTACTTTCCTGCCGTCCGTAGCGCCACGCTACGGAGAGATTACTATCGTCTGTACAGTATTATATATAAATTATATATAAGAAAGGTGAGAGTATAATAGCAAAGGTAGAGAGTGGACAAATGTCTGGTGTTGCTGGACAGTATGGCTTGAATAGGTCTACAGTAGGCTGCAGTTCAATCTTATCTAAAATATAGTGTAATCAAGAAAAATATAGTGTAATCAAGAAGACTCAAGCAGCTAAAGGAGTAAAAAACAATCACATCTGAGAAATAAAGAACATTGAAGATCTCATAATAGAATGCCTGACTACACCTGAAATGGATCTGATGACAGAAGAATGCCAAGAACTCTTGAATGAATAACACCAAGAAACTTGGCGAGATGTTTTCTTCTGAAAAAGAGGATTAATGCCAATATCTGCTATTAAACATCTTTTGAAAAAGTGGAATGATGTCAGAACGATGGTCTTAGAATGGCATCCAAACCAGGTTGAGGTTAATAGGCTTAGGGATCTCTACAACAACAATGCTATTAATTAATTACTTCTGAAAAATTTCAAAGAAGAGAGAAAAGCAATCGATATTAGACAGATTCTTTAACCCCCACAAATGGAAAAAACACGATTAATAAGAATGCAAGACTGTGTATATATGTTGTTTTATTATTACATATAAATAAACATAGTAAGAAAGTGTATATTTTTTATTTTTTGGGGTCTCCAGAATGAATTAATCAAATTCCCATAAAAACCTATGGTAAATTGATAATTGGTTAATGAACAATTCGAATAGTGAACAAAGTCTTGGAACAGCTTATGTTCGTTAACCCGTCACCCGCTGTATTTGAAAATTAGATGTATTCTTGAACTAAAGTTATTTTGTTAGCTGATTAATATATTAAAATTCTAGCCTAAACATTAAATTTATTAGGTTTGCATATGTATGAATTTTGTACATAGATAGGTAAAAGATTTAAATTTTTTACACATTCATATGTTTATCCAAATAGATTTCTCATGTTTTTTTAGATTGAATCTTAATATAACAAAGAAAAAAATCAGAGTGTAGGTGGACAATTTGCAGTAACTATTGAACATAACAATTGATAAAGACAATTAATATAGTTCTGGTGTTTTTTACTATATAATTTCATGTAATTTAGGAATGAAATACTACATTGTTATTTTTATTTAAAATAAGTGATTTAAAATCTTTAACATTTTAATAAAGTAAGAGCAACAAATCTGTAATTTCTTCATCAACTTTTAATAATTTAGAAGTTTATTTCTTTATATAAAATTTTTCTAATGTGAATAAAAATAAAGTTTACTCATCATAGATATATTTTCTTTATAAATGAAATAGTACTTGTATAGTCAAGTTTTGACACAAAGCCAAATTCTGTTTGTGAACAGTTC
>NW_019384430.1:68736-106837 GCF_000671375.1 Centruroides sculpturatus | reverse complement strand
ATGCTATAAACAAAAAATTATAGGATTACTTACCGAGTGTGCACCGTTTGACTACGCCGTTGCTCAAAGCTTGTTTTCATCGCGGAACAGCACACGAAATGGCGGCCGCGATTTCTGATAACGAATTTTTCGCAGAAAAATAACTTGACCTTTGGAGACATCATTAATATAAATAATTTTTATGGCCGTTGAATAAGAAGTGTTTCTTTCACAAGAAATGTATAAAATTAGTGTTGTATTAGACTTACGGTACCTAATTTACATACTGTACAGACGATAATAAACTCAACTTACTAGCCTAAACTCTCCGTAACGTGGCGCCGGGCGGCGGAAAGCATATATATAATTATAATAAAGTTACAATAAATTAATATATAATTATATATACAGTACCTAATTTATATATAATTATATGTACAGTACCTAATTTATATATAATACTGTACAGATGATAGCAAACTCAATTTAGCCGCTCCGTAGCGTGGCAGGTTCGGCTGCTCATCCACTATTGGTCCAGATTCTATCAATCTTGTCGCAAAACAAGTCGGCGACGACGTTTTAGGAGCTCCTTTATACGAATGTTGCTACAATTTTTTCGCTATGTTATAGGAATTTCCGTTATAGGAACGCACGTTATAGGGGGTCGACTGTATATATGTTATATATATATATATAGCTATGCATAAATAAATTTTACTGTACAATGATAGAAGTACTGCTTTAAAATATTTTTTTTAAATTGTAATTGTGACATGCCAACATTGTGGCAATAATATAACTTAAAAAATAATATATAACACAATTCAGATTTATCAAAAGATTCTGTTTCTAAAGCAGAAGTTTTAATACTTTATTTATCCATATCATTATTTGTTTTTTCCCCTTATCATCATAAAAACATCTCCAGGTTTTAGTACTTTAAAATTCTTCTTCCATCTTTTTTTTTTTTGAATAATTTCAAAATTTATATTTCGTAAACTTAATAAATACTTTTGTAAACAAACAGATTTTTGATATTTATTAATCAACATACAAATCCATCATTTATTACAATTGAAAATATCTTAAACAAAATAGAGCTAAAAAATATTTAATATTTAAAATTACTTCTAACAGTTTCCATTCAAATGTGTTATAGTTTAATTTGTTTTATAATTAACATAAGAAATCAGAAGTCATTTTAACATTTGATTTATAATAAAAGTATGCAAAATTAAATGAGATATTTTTCAAAATCATAAATTTTTAAGAAAATCCAGTTATTAAAACTCTGCTTACTTTACTGTTACTTACTGGGCTTTTTCATGTCTTTAAACATGCTTCAGTAATATGAAATAGTCCTAACATACATTCTTTAAATTTTATTGAATTATTTATTTAAATAGAATATATTTTCAATTCTAAGTTAAAATAAATATCATCTATAAAGATGATACATTTTATTTTCAGGCATTATAAAAGAATTTTATAGAATGGACAATGTGTGAATGTTTACAGTTTTTGTGTTATATTGTATCTACAACATAAAAAGACCAATATTTTAGCTTTGATTCCTTCTATACTGAGCTGACTTTACAATTTTTTCCCCATTCTTGCTAATTAGGTCAAGCAGAAATAACTTAACTGGTCTTAACCATAATTAAACATCTAATCATCATACATTTTATCAAGTTGAAAAAATTTGTAACAAAGCAATTTCTTTTCTTCAGTATCGATTATTGTTTTTGTTCAAGCTTAATTTTGAATATATTGTCCTCATTGTTTTATGAGAAATTTTACATTTTAAAATTTGATGTTAATAGATACCTAAGTAATATTTTCAAAAATGACTCCCAATTTCAGATTTTATTTAACTATTCTCTACTTAAAGAATCTTAAAACATATTTAAAATTATCCAAGAATAAATATTTTTATATATTACTACTGGAAACTGTAATAAAGTTTTCTATCCTTAAGATGATTAAGTAACATGGTGTTCTATTAGGCACAATTACCTCATCTGTTACTGTAGAAAACTCCAACTTTTCTGGAACAGCAACTCTCCTTTCAAAAATATTTGAATTTTCTGAAGTGACTGTTGTTATGAAATCATGATCAGAAAGTTTTCCCGCTTGAGCACGTAGAATAGATATATAACTAGTTTCCATATTTTGACCTGATCAAGTAAAATATAAGACATCATATATAAATCAATATATTTACAAATAAGCTATACACTACTTATACTAGAAAATTAACAAAACTATAGGGGTTTTGATAATTTTCAAGTATTTACAATTTTAATTATATAAAATTTAAATTCAGGGAAATTCACAATATTGAACTTTATGTAAAGAAACATAATTTAATATCATAAACTAAATTAAATTTTTTCAAATTAAAATATATCTTCTTACATGAAAAATCTTTTTTTGAAAGACTTTTATAAATTAAGTAATTAAAAATATATATTACTAACAGACCCCACCATGCATTGTTGTGGCTCAAAATGTATCTATTATAAATGTATAACACTTCCCCCGTGGGGGGAAATTTTTCGAAAAATCCCTTAGTGTACATTTTCTTGACGTACCCTATTAAAACGCAATCAAAAATGCAAAAAACCACATCTGAAATAGTATAATAGAAGCAAGTTCTTCACGGTAAGCCTTAATCCTGTTCCTCTCCCCCATGGGGGAAATATCAAAAAATCCCTTTGTAGTGTATATTCTGTTGACGTACCCTATTTAAACGCAATCAAAAACGCTTCTAAAATAGTATAAATAGAAGCAGAGTTCTTTATGGTAAGCCTTAATCCTGCCCATCTCCCCCCAGTGGGGGGAATTTCGACATGTATATTATATAAAAACACGTGTGTATTCGAATGCAACGTTGTTTCAAAATTTCAAAGGAATCGGTAGGAACAAACGAACATTACATTTTTATTTATATAGATGATCTGCTTTAGTTCATTTTCACAGAAAAGCAAACTTAGGGCATTGTACTCGTAGCACCATCTGTTGGACATAAAAGCCTTAACCTAGATTATATATTTTAATTTATATGAATGTTTAACGGAATAATATACAGCCTATGTCCACCCTGAGGTTCCATTCTAAATACTGGTGAAAGAATTTTTGAAATCAGATGAGTAATTTCGGAGATTTACCTGCTGCAAACAAACTTACAAACATTACCTCTTTATAATATTAGTACAGACTATTACCCCTAAATACATTTAGACAAGTCAGCACAGTCCAAATTATTCTAATGATCAAATGATGAGGCCAGGTTAATTATTGAGCTAGAACTTGACTAATTTCATAGATACCATATAATTTGGACAAAAGGTAGACAAGTTAAACTGCCATATTGTATTAAATTTAACAATTAGATTAATTTTTGAATTAAATTACATAATTTATACTATTCTGAAAGGAAAGATTAATCTGGAGCAGGATTCAAATCTGCAACTGTCAATACATCTGTGTTGTAAACAGAAGTACAGATTCCAGATCCTCTCCTGTTTCATCTTTTCTCTCAGAAAAGTCTAAATTATTTAATTCAAAAATCAATATAAATATTAAATTTAATACAACATGGCAGCTTAATTATCTACGTTTAGTACAGTTTAGTTTATTTCATGGCAATGCGACACATAAGCATTGCCAGTCCAGTCCAAATCCTGCAAGGGAATGCCTCCTTTGAGGACTTTTAAGGGAAACTGTTCTCTACTTAGGTGTTACAAACATGAAAAAAACCCAGAAAACTCCACATAGCCAGCTATTTTTGGCAAGACACAATTCCATTACCAATCACTAATAGATCAATGGACAAAACCACTGATCTATCGGTGGTCAGTGATTTTATCCACTCTGCAACTGGTGAACACCTTTAGTACAGATAACAAAATGTCTTTAAAATTAATTGGCCAAGTTCTAGCCTGATAGTTAATCTGGTCTTATGGTCATTGCTCCTAAATATTTAAAATATATAGCTATGCATAAATAAATTTTACTGTACAATGATAGAAGTACTGCTTTAAAATATTTTTTTTAAATTGTAATTGTGACATGCCAACATTGTGGCAATAATATAACTTAAAAAATAATATATAACACAATTCAGATTTATCAAAAGATTCTGTTTCTAAAGCAGAAGTTTTAATACTTTATTTATCCATATCATTATTTGTTTTTTCCCCTTATCATCATAAAAACATCTCCAGGTTTTAGTACTTTAAAATTCTTCTTCCATCTTTTTTTTTTTTGAATAATTTCAAAATTTATATTTCGTAAACTTAATAAATACTTTTNCATTATTTTATATATATTACATATATATGCGTTAAAAAAAAAAAAAATATATATATATATATATATTTTTCAATGCATATGGCCTAGTTTTGTTTATTTTATCCTTAAATACTTGCACAATAAATTTCAGCTCATTTTGGTCACTAGAACCCGTGCCGACTTGCATCAAATCATGTCCATAGATGTTGTGCTAGAGAAGTGGCACATATTCATTTTGTTCGCAATTCTAACACAACTTGTCAGGCTATTAACACATACAGTTTTATTTTTTGAAGATGTCGATGGAATTACGAAGCGCTAAAAAACATATTTTCTTAGTCGGAGAGATAAACCACCAAATCACAGGTGCAAAATTACTGTCAAATTGGCAAGTACTCGCAGTTTTGTTTTTTAACATTCGTGAAGTTAAATTAACTGTGAGTGAAAGTGCAAATCTTGTAATATGCAAGTATATCATATTTTGGGAAAAGATCAATTTCATTATACCAACATTCCACTGTATATAGAATAAATTATTTATGAGTAATCTATCTGGAAGAGACACAATAAAATAACCAAGAGTTTTTAATAAAGACAATTTTCTAGTTCTAATCATAACAACAAATTTTTAGTTATAATTAATTNATAATCAGAAAAACATTTATGTGTTACAAATTATTTCCTTTCAATAACTCAATTTAAAAAATTTAAATGGAAAATTTTAGTAAAAAATAATAATATAAATTTTATAATGATAATGTATGATGGTAAAACTGTTATACAATAGCTTAATTTCATCTGTATAAGCTAAGATAGAAGACTGAGGAAGTAAAATATTATTATAAACTACAAAAAAAATACTTAAAAACAATCCATGAAGAATTTCAAATACAGAAGATTTCATATTTCAAATGCTTGAAATATGAAATGTGATTTTTTACTATCTGATATTCTTTCTGCCTTGACTGATATAAAATCAATATTTGATTTTTGATTTAATATTATTTATAATTTGATACAAAAATTACTTAAACAATTTAATAGCAAATATGAGCAATTTCAAAATTAGAATTTTATTAAAATTAAAATTAGCATTTTAATTAAAATAAAAGAAATAGAAATAATTGAGTCAAATGCTTTTCAAATCATAAATAGTAAATATTGTTCTAAGTTTTATGAATTTTCATTTAATTTTCTAATAAATTACTGACAGTAGGACAATGCAGAATTCCAGTGTTAAGCATAATTAGGATTAGAGATCGGAATATACACTACTGGCCATTAAAATTGCTACACCAGAAAGGCAGCACACCACACATATGAAATTTGCATGACAAATAGAACTTGCTGTGATAAGTGAATGATTAGCTTTTCAACACATTCATGCAAGGCAGGCAGCAGTAGTGACACCTACAATGTGTATAAAAAAAGAGATTTTACAGCAGGTTTCTCATACAGAAATTGCATTTGAATGCTGTTTTCTGTTAAGAACGTTGTTGTTATGCCTCATGTAAGGAGGCAAAATGCCTACCAGCACATGTCTGACTTTGATCGAGGCTGAATTGTAGCCTACCAGGATTGTGGTTTATCACATCACAGTATTGCTGTGCGTGTTGGTTGCGATCCCATGACTGTCAGCAGAATATGGAATCAATGGGTTCAAGACAGTCATACAGAATGCTGTGCAGGATCTCAGCAACCCCCATCACTAAGTCGAGAAGATAGACATCTTATCCAAATTGCCTTAACGGATTGTACAGCCACATCACAAACCCTTAGTCAAGAAATGGGGTCGTCTGCAAGAAACAAGTGTCTGCATGAACAGTTCAACAATGTTTACAGCAGCATGGACTGTCAGCATGGCGACCATGGTTTTAGCTACCCTTGACACTGCATCACAGGCAGGAGCCCCTCCAATGGTGTGATCAATGATGAACCTGGATGCAGGAATGGTGTCACGTCATCTTTCAGACGAATCCCAGTTCTGTTTAGAGCACCATGATGGCCAAATCCATGTTTGGAGGCATTGTGGAGAATGCACATTGCCAGCATGCATTTGCCATCATCATACTGGCCATCACCTGGAGTGATGGTATGTGGTGCCATTGGATACACGTCTCGATTATCTCTTGTTCACATTTCCAGCACTTTAACAGCTGCTGTTACATTTCTGATGTGTTAAGCCCTGTGGCTCTGCCCTATCTTTGAGATCTCTGTAATGCTACATTTCAGCAGGACAATGCACAATCACATGTTGCCCATATTGTCCCAACCTTCCTTGATACAGAACATGTTCAACTGTTACCCTGGCCAGCACGTTCTCCTGATCTCTCACCAATTGAAAATGTCTGGTCAATGGTTGTCGAGCAACTGGCATGCCAGTCACTATGGTCGATGACCTGTGGCATAGTGTTGAAGCTGCATGGACTGCTGTACCCATACATGCCATCCAATCTCTGTTCGACTCCATGTCCAGTCAGATAAGTGTTGTTATTGCTTCCAAAGGTGACTACTCTGGGTATTGATTTCTCAAGATCTATACCTCCAAATTTCCTGAAAATTTAATTATTTGTTCTTTCCACTATGATGTATGTGTCTAATAAATATCAATCTGTTATTTGCATTCCTTCCTGGTGTAGAAATTTTAGTGGCCAGTAGTGTATAGTTTTAGTGTAATAGGTTTAGTTCTTATATTTTATATGTAAGACATTTATATTTAAAAATTTTTTGTTGTCCATTAAAATTTCAATTTGTCATAATTTTAACAGTGTATCTATTCACATTAACAAATAACATAGTTCATACAATTAAGCTGAAAAATGTAAATAAATTCTTTTCAATTTCCTTAAATTTCTCAGTTTTATTATGTAAATTATGTTAATTTATAGTGCGAAATTCTTCTAACAGATTAATCAACTTGATAGAGAAATTATTAATTCTTAGTCCTCAGTATGATGTTTATTATTTTAATTGGTTGGATCATTTTACTAATCTTATGAAACTTATAAACATTAAAACAGAGGTATTCAAAGACATATGAATGCTAAATCGAATTAAATACATGTAGATATGTATGTGTTATCATGTCTATGCAATAATTTTACCATATTTGTTTTGGGAATCATTGCTGTTTGAAGTTATAAAAATAATTATATAAATTTTATATAATTTCTAAAATCATCTTGTGAAATTTCTTTTATTTCCACCATTAGTTTATTCTATAAAACTTTTTAAACAAAATCTATTACAAATGATTAAAAATTAAATATTGTTATTTTTGATATATGCTTCTTGTCCTTAATTACTTATGTTATACTTTTGTTTGCTTTGGATGTTCATGTGAACTAGGATTTGTTATACTGAGGGGAAAAAATACACATTTTCCAATTAAAATATATTTACTGTAATGTAATCTTTAATGCCACTACAATCCAGCATTTCAGGCCAATGTCCCTCCTCAGCAGATGTTACCTTTTTTATGTTTATATTTTATTTGAAGAATCAGTCCCAGAAATTTGGAATCACCTGTACATTTATTTATTTATTATGTTTGATTTGTAATGAACATGAAATTATTTCCCTTCATGTAAGTGGAGTAATAAATAAGTATCTTGATAAATTCAAAAATACTTTGTAAATTTAGAAACTTCTATATTTGCCAATTCCTGATGTAAACATTGTGAACAAGAGGTGATTGAGATGTGTTTCCAATGGCACCACATACCATCACTCCAGGTGATGGGGCCAGTATGATGATGTCAATGTACATTTTTTCTGAATATGAAAAACTAAGCACACATGATATTATCCAATACATTTTATTACAATTCTTAACATATATGCATTTTGGGTTTTAATGAAGAAAAGCTAAAACTGAAAATACGTATTAACATTAAGAATTATAATAAAATGCATTGTCTGCTTACTCTTCGTCATTCGAAAGGAATGTGACTGTTTACATTGGAAATAATAAATATGTTATTTAGGTTTCTAAATTTACAAAGTACTTTTGGATTAATCATTATTATTACAATCTGATCCATAGTTTGTGAGATTTAATAAATAAATATCTTGTTGGATAGTTGAATTATAAATATAAAAGTAATTATTACTAGCTTTAGAAAAAATAAAATGATTGATTTACCTCACTAATATTTGTTACTCTTTTGCTTTCAATCAGCTGATATGCTCTAGAAACTGGAAGAGGTGATGTAGGAAGAACAAAATCACTTCGATTTAAAATTACAAACTTTTCATCAGATTTAAGTCCCAGCCATTGACAAAATTCTTTTACATCATTTACACTTTCAAATGCTAAAATATGTTTCAGTTCTAACATCGGAAACTGTAAAAAAAAATTATATTTTAAATAATTTTTAATTTATTGAATAATAAGCATAATATTTATAATAATACCCATTAGCTTAGCTCAACCAGATTAATATTTTAGAGAGAGATAGAAAGGGTTTTAAAGAATTGGCAAATCAAATGCTTCTTGATGAAAACAAATCAAGATAAAGATTTTTCAATAAAATTTGTGTCTTTAAAAAAAATGTATATTATTATTATGTTGGTTTAGTGAGTTATACTCAGTTGACACCAGTTGCTGTGTAGTATGACAGACCAATGTCAAGACACAGAACCAACACAAGACAAAAATTTAATAAGTGTGTCAGTATTCATGAGTTTCCTAATATGACATGTATTTTATTATTTTTAATATTATTATAATATATATATACACTATATTTTCTTGATTAAATTCCAGATATTTTTGAGATTGGGGTTTATTACCTTGCAACAGGAGACAAGAAGATAAAAGTTGGAAGAAATACCTTAATTACTTATATATTTTCCAAACTATCAAAACTGTTTATTAACTGTATTTATAAGTTGCAACTACAACATTTATAGATTGCAATAATTACTGTTTTCATAGTTAATCTTGATTCGTATGATTACAGTCATAGGAATCAAGATTAACTATGAAAACAGTAATTATTTCAAATGCTGCAGTTGTAACCTATAATTTGAACCAGAAAATAGGAATCAAAATCTTGGCTACCATCATAGGAATCAAAATCTTGACTACCTTCTTCTGATTCAAATTCACCATCTCTTTTGGAAAGATATGTTGAGTGTGAACCAGAGTTTCCTACTGACTTGTATCATTTTCCAGAATGAATAAGTTGAACTCACATCTACATTTTCACCAGCCTTTAGTATGTTGCATTTTTTCCATAAGTATATTTTCTTAAATTGAAAACTAGAGCAGAGCATTGATTATCTGAATCAAATGGGGACCGAGGTTGTTTGGAAAACTGATTTTTCGAATAACCAATTATGTACAAAAAAATATATTAACCTATCCCATGTTGAAATTCGTTCAAATCCTGGCACGTCCTTAAGTACTCTTTCATGGTCACGCAGTGCTGCCAGCTAAAACATGCATACCAACAAAAATGATATTGGAGTAGTCCAAGACTTAGCCAAAGATTGCANAAGATTAGACAAATCTTATGAAACTTATAAACATTAAAACAGAGGTATTCAAAGACATATGAATGCTAAATCGAATTAAATACATGTAGATATGTATGTGTTATCATGTCTATGCAATAATTTTACCATATTTGTTTTGGGAATCATTGCTGTTTGAAGTTATAAAAATAATTATATAAATTTTATATAATTTCTAAAATCATCTTGTGAAATTTCTTTTATTTCCACCATTAGTTTATTCTATAAAACTTTTTAAACAAAATCTATTACAAATGATTAAAAATTAAATATTGTTATTTTTGATATATGCTTCTTGTCCTTAATTACTTATGTTATACTTTTGTTTGCTTTGGATGTTCATGTGAACTAGGATTTGTTATACTGAGGGGAAAAAATACACATTTTCCAATTAAAATATATTTACTGTAATGTAATCTTTAATGCCACTACAATCCAGCATTTCAGGCCAATGTCCCTCCTCAGCAGATGTTACCTTTTTTATGTTTATATTTTATTTGAAGAATCAGTCCCAGAAATTTGGAATCACCTGTACATTTATTTATTTATTATGTTTGATTTGTAATGAACATGAAATTATTTCCCTTCATGTAAGTGGAGTAATAAATAAGTATCTTGATAAATTCAAAAATACTTTGTAAATTTAGAAACTTCTATATTTGCCAATTCCTGATGTAAACATTGTGAACAAGAGGTGATTGAGACGTGTTTCCAATGGCACCACATACCATCACTCCAGGTGATGGGGCCAGTATGATGATGTCAATGTACATTTTTTCTGAATATGAAAAACTAAGCACACATGATATTATCCAATACATTTTATTACAATTCTTAACATATATGCATTTTGGGTTTTAATGAAGAAAAGCTAAAACTCAAAATACGTATTAACATTAAGAATTATAATAAAATGCATTGTCTGCTTACTCTTCGTCATTCGAAAGGAATGTGACTGTTTACATTGGAAAATAATAAATATGTTATTTAGGTTTCTAAATTTACAAAGTACTTTTGGATTAATTATTATTATTACAATCTGATCCATACTTTGTGAGATTTAATAAATAAATATCTTGTTGGATAGTTGAATTATAAATATAAAAGTAACTATTACTAGCTTTAGAAAAAATAAAATGATTGATTTACCTCACTAATATTTGTTACTCTTTTGCTTTCAATCAGCTGATATGCTCTAGAAACTGGAAGAGGTGATGTAGGAAGAACAAAATCACTTCGATTTAAAATTACAAACTTTTCATCAGATTTAAGTCCCAGCCATTGACAAAATTCTTTTACATCATTTACACTTTCAAATGCTAAAATATGTTTCAGTTCTAACATCGGAAACTGTAAAAAAAATTATATTTTAAATAATTTTTAATTTATTGAATAATAAGCATAATATTTATAATAATACCCATTAGCTTAGCTCAACCAGATTAATATTTTAGAGAGAGATAGAAAGGGTTTTAAAGAATTGGCAAATCAAGTGCTTCTTGATGAAAACAAATCAAGATAAAGATTTTTCAATAAAATTTGTGTCTTTAAAAAAAATGTATATTATTATTATGTTGGTTTAGTGAGTTATACTCAGTTGACACCAGTTGCTGTGTAGTATGACAGACCAATGTCAAGACACAGAACCAACACAAGACAAAAATTAAATAAGTGTGTCAGTATTCATGAGTTTCCTAATATGACATGTATTTTATTATTTTTAATATTATTATAATATATATATACACTATATTTTCTTGATTAAATTCCAGATATTTTTGAGATTGGGGTTTATTACCTTGCAACAGGAGACAAGAAGATAAAAGTTGGAAGAAATACCTTAATTACTTATATATTTTCCAAACTATCAAAACTGTTTATTAACTGTATTTATAAGTTGCAACTACAACATTTATAGATTGCAATAATTACTGTTTTCGTAGTTAATCTTGATTCGTATGATTACAGTCATAGGAATCAAGATTAACTATGAAAACAGTAATTATTTCAAATGCTGTAGTTGTAACCTATAATTTGAACCAGAAAATAGGAATCAAAATCTTGGCTACCATCATAGGAATCAAAATCTTGACTACCTTCTTCTGATTCAAATTCACCATCTCTTTTGGAAAGATATGTTGAGTGTGAACCAGAGTTTCCTACTGACTTGTATCATTTTCCAGAATGAATAAGTTGAACTCACATCTACATTTTCACCAGCCTTTAGTATGTTGCATTTTTTCCATAAGTATATTTTCTTAAATTGAAAACTAGAGCAGAGCATTGATTATCTGAATCAAATGGGGACCGAGGTTGTTTGGAAAACTGATTTTTCGAATAACCAATTATGTACAAAAAAATATATTAACCTATCCCATGTTGAAATTCGTTCAAATCCTGGCACGTCCTTAAGTACTCTTTCATGGTCACGCAGTGCTGCCAGCTAAAACATGCATACCAACAAAAATGATATTGGAGTAGTCCAAGACTTAGCCAAAGATTGCAGCACCACAGCACTAGCAGAAATTTAAATTTGCCGACTGAAAAGCTTTTGATTAATTGACATTTCGGTTGATCGATATTCGGATAATTGATGCTCTACTGTATTTATAAATGAATAGCATATTAAGTCTTTAAGAGAATTTTATTTTCCTAAAATAATTTTGTTAAATAATATACCAGATAGCTTATAAAATTTTTTGACTTTCTTCACATTTTCATAGTTTTCAAAGCTTAAAAAATTGTTAGGTATGAATAATCAAACAACAGAGCCAAGGATGATGAACTGTATGTATGTACGTATGTAGACCTGAATAATATAATTAAAACTTATGTGGGGGGACCCAAAAATAATGGGAAAAAATTCAGAAAACATTGTGTATTTATTTTAACAACTTCATATTTTAATCTCCTTTAAAATACTCTCCATTAGTCTCAATACACTTGTCCAAACATTTTTTCCATTGTTCAAAACACTTAGAAAATTCCTGTTCTGAAATGCCTCTTAGTGCCTCCATTGTTTTGTTTTCACCTTTTCTATTGTCTGAAATTGCTTCCCTGCTTCCCTTTGAGTTCCCTCTTCATCCTGAGGAACAAAAAAAAATCACAAGGTGCGAGATCAGGTGAATAGGGAACAGGGAGTCATGCTGTTTCTTGTTGAAAACTGCTGCACAGAGAGCATCGTATGAGCAGGCACGTTTTCTTGATGGAAAAACCAATCCCTGTTTGCCACAAGTCCACAAGACCCTTCCTTCCCTTCTCACAGCATCACAAAGTCTTTTGAAGACTTCCAGATAACAATGTTGAGTGACTGCCTGGCCTGGATGGATGAATTCGAAATGAAAAATTCCTTTCATATAAAAAAAAAAACAGATTAACATGGTTTTCATATTCAATTTCACTTGTCTTGCTTTTTTGGGACAAGGAGATCCTGATGTTTTCCACTGGCTAGATTGATGTTTGGTTTCCAGATTGTAATCATAATTCCAAATTCATCACCAGTTATCACCTCAGAAAAAAAGTCTGGATCATTTTCCAAATGTTCTTTCAAAGCCTGACAATTTGTCAAGCAATTGCCTTTCTGATCAGTGATCAATAAACATGAAACAAACTTTGCAGAAACTCTTTCCATGCTGAGTTCTTGTGACAAAATTCAATGAATCAAACTCCACAAAATACCAGACAAATCAATGAGTCTATCAATGATTTGACAACAATCTTTGTTGATGAGATCGCAAATTTTCTCAACATTTTTGTCAGTTCAAACATTGAATGAACAACCAGACCTGGGTTGATTTTCAAAAGATATTTCCCCTTTTTGAAAGCAGGAAAACCATTTGTAAACCTTTCTCTTACTCATGGCATCTTGTTTGTAAGCACATTGAATCATTTCAACCATATCTGATCCGCTTTTCCCTAAACAGGAAACAGAATTTCTCAGCAGAGCATTGCTCTTTGAAATCTGACATTGCGTTTTCGACAAAAATGAAAAACAGCTCTCGCAAAAAAAAAAATATCACTATGGGCTAACAACTATTGACATCTTGATGCCGCTTCACATACTGATTCCAGAAGATTCTGCCTACTGACATCTAGTGGCAGAAATGCATACTATGAACATCCCACCCTCCACAAAATTATTCTCATTATTTTTGAGTCTCTCCATGTATTTGTCCAATATGTAAGTTAATATAATTCAAATCTTACTATATAATAGTTCTTTTCTTCTAGATATTTTAAATTAATGTGTGCACATTGTGTGTGTGTGTATATATATATTTAAATTTCATGTTAATGTTTAACAGGCACTTAAATTTCAGCCTGACATCTAAATATTAAGGCAACTAATTTTAAAATAAAGATAATAATAATATAATATAATAATAACTTATGTAAAAATCCCAGGCTGATAAAACAATTATGCAAAATTTCCAGCTAAACGACGTAAGTATACACGTACGAGCAATTCATCATTTTATTTTTCAAATTTCCGTAAGGGAAAATATGGGATTTTAATCATATATGGGATGACTATGAATAAATTTTATATATATTTATATGTATATATAATATGGGTCGAATTAAAAACCCTATAAGCACTTAATATGTATTATGACAAAGCTCTGAATTAAAAAGGGGCAAACACCTGAGATGCTAAGTATTATATGACTAAAATATAATTAGAATTTGTCTTCACTTTCTAAATTTGATGATAAACACGAAGGGACGACACACGAACACAAAATTTTTCCCAGTGTATGCAGGAAAGTTTGGGATTCATTTAGGTACCAAAATATCACTGCACGTTGACTCACTCACTACAAACAAACTAGATGACGTAGAGGTATATCGGTAATGAATTAACCAGGGTGCGAGCTACAGTTGTCCTGTTTTGGACTAGGGGACACACGGCTCGCCAGAAAGACCCTGTTACCACGTTGAAACGAGGTGGAACCATCTAATAATAAATCTGTTTTTGCTTTTAAAGTTCATATACCATCTACACATTATATCTCCCACCAATAATATATCTCACATTTACAAATATAATATAATATATATAATATATATGTATATATATATATGTATAGATATATACAATCAATGGAACTTTTCCCTAAATTACAAAAAAAAAATGAACAAACATCCCGTTTAGTATTTTATGCACGAAGAAATGCTGGGTCGGTGCTTCCACAGAAACAAAACCGGTAAACTGAAATGTCCGATTAAAAAAAATGAGAGTCACGACTTCGACCGGTCTGCGCTGAAGCTTCTCTTACCATTTTTTGAACTTGGGCCTAGAAAAGTCTTCTGGGAAGGAAAACTTCATGGCAATCTTTCCAGACGTAACCTAAGTCTGTCGTCTTCTCCTTCCGGGCGAGGGTCCACGGTGGTGGAGCGACCGAGTCTTCCGCCGGGCCGGAAATCCGAGACCAATTACTCTCTTGGACAGGATAAAACGGGGACGGGCGCGGAGCGCTCTCTCCCCGCCGTCCAANTTAATATAATTATTCTCTGCGCCATCTTTTGCCTTTAAGATATGATTTGAGACCACAAAAATTTTTTCTTATGCTTTGGCATTGTTTTTTTATTTCTACTCACACACAACGGTCCTCGACTATTCGAAAAGATTTAAGATTAAGATTAAAATTACATTATAGGCAATCTTACCCATTTTCACAGAATGCAAGAATTAGGTCCCCCGTTTCCAGACTAATTAGTGAATTTTTACATAGGTCTAAAAATTTGTTCTACATAGGTCTAAAAATATGTTCGATTTCCTGCAAAAATGCAAAAAACCACATCTGCATCTGTAAATCTTGCACGCCGCTTTCTCTTAACACTTCGACTGTTATTTAACCACTTCCATTGTTAAGACTTCCCCGCAGGAAGAATTTTGAAAAATCCCTTCTTAGTGTACATTCTCTTGACGTACCCTATTAAAACGTAATCAAAAACACAAAAAACTGCATCTAAAATAGTATAATAGAAGCTGAGTTCTTCATGGGAAGCCTTAATCATGTCCCTCTCTCCTGTGGGGGGGACGCAATAAACGTGGTACACAGTTAGGGTGCATGACGCACCCTGTGTACCAAATTTCAACCTTCAACTCCTAACCGTTTGGGCTCTGCACTTATTATTATTATTCGGAGTGGCTATTTCAAAGGGCAATTTTGGCAACCAAAAATAATATTGTTGAGAATATCAACTTTAATACCGTATTCAAAAGAAAATTCCTGGTAATATTCAAAAGAAAATTCAGAACTGGCAAGAGCTCCTCCTCTTTTAGGTTTGGGCATTGTATAAAATATAAATCAAATCAACATTTTTTTAACAAATACACTAAGTACACTTTACACAGTTTTCACACTTTATTTTCAATTTATATTCAGTCACTGTATCACTTTGACTACTCACACTTCACTGTTTTTATTCACTCACTGCACTACTTTGAAATTTTCACTTATTTTTCGGTTCTTCCCTTTGTCACTGATAAGAAACTGACGTTCAAACGCATGATGGATCTTGCTTTATATACCCCCACCAATGGGTAGTCCCACTCATACCAAAAAAGCTTCGAATGGTCCACAATGTTCCAGAACATTCCACAACATTCAAGAGTGTTCTGGAATGTTCCACAATGATCTGGAATGTTCCGGGATGTTCCCGAACATCCCTGAACATTCTGGAATGTTGTAGAATGCTCTCAAATACTCTCAAATGCTCTGGACTGTTCTAGAAATTTCTAGAGGGCGAAATTTCCAGCCCTTATATTTTCAACAGCACGCCCTTTGGGTAAAAACAGAAACCTTCTTCACGAATGGGGGATAGAAGGCTACCACACCATATAACTCCCTTGATCATACCGGGACTCATTTTTGAGTTTTAGCGACACGCACATTGTACACTTACCTTTATAATATATATTGATTGATGATTATAAATAAATTATTATTATTAAAAATCCATATAAAGAATAAAAAATATATAAATTTACAAATATATATACTAGTGTATAAGTAAACTTTTTTAACCTGAAAAATTTTATTCAAAAGTAGGAGTTGACTTATATGATGGATGAAAACCTGTACTAAAAATATTATATAAGTAGAACAGCAATCCTAATAATGAATGTACATCACTTACTACAATTCAACAAATATTTTAAAATAAAATTTATATTTGACAAACTTGTTTAACTTATTTAACATAGGCAATTGATATAACAATAAAAAATCAATATAAATAAACACTATTCCACATGCTGTTCCCAATAGCTGTGCACTAACTGTACATTACTAAACCAAATGGTGGAGCATAAGCAAAGGCATACTGTATCACAGTAATCTACTATCAAATATCTTATGTAATGATTCTATCATGATACTATGCTGTGTAAACTATTAATATTTTATTGGATGTGCTGGTTTTGGCTGGAATATATTTACTGGTAAATCAAATTTACAACAGACTTCTTACCAAAATAACTTATTGAAGAATTTTAATGCTTGTCCTATATACATGCTGTTGTCCACTTTTTTTTTTTGTATGAACTGCATAATACATGCCATATTTTTAAAGCTAATGCAGCATTATAATAAACTCTTACTATAAAGTACTAAATACCATAATCACACCTCATAGTTCTAGACTAATGTATGTTTAAGAATCAATTTATATGAAGGAAGGGTGTAAACCAGAATTCTGAGCTGAAATATTAAGGTCGACTTATACAATAGATTGTTTTGTATGTTGACATATGTGATATCCACAAAATACTTCATAAAATTTAAATTAAGCTTACCTGTTCTGGACGATTTGGTATACAAAATGCCTTTAAAATTGTATGCAGGGCTTTTATTCGAACTTGAGAAAAGTAACGATGGAGTAAACAAGCATTAAGATAAGTTGTTTTTCTTACAAGACGAAAGAATTTAATATAATTATTACTATTAACTGCATTAAAAATAGATATTGCAAATTTTATTTCTTCTGACTCTCTTATATAAGAAGGAAATTGCTGGATTTCTCTGTGAAATAAATAATTAAAATATAACATTTTAGAGCATTATATAAACAAAGTATAAGTTGAAAGTAGAATTTATAAATAATTATTGAAAGAGAGTATAGGTAATTATTAGGATTATAATACTAATCAGATTATAAATTTGAGAAAATTCACTAATAATTCAACTTAACAGATCATATATTTCAGAATATAAGGCAAAGTCCAAATTTCAATCTAAATTTGATGGTTTTAGCTCCTATAAGTTTTATAAGACAAATCAAATTATTAACCATTATGATAAAATTTTAGCCAGTAGGCAGTAATCATCAATATGATGATACTGTATATTAATATAATTATACAGTAAATGTAGAATGACAGATGTAAGTATGCATAGTTAGCAGTCAGTCAGTCAAAGATATCACAATCTGTATGTTATCATTGAGAAGTACAATCTTCTAAAAACTTATTTGCAGTTTCTTTCATCTGTAGTTATTAACAATGTTCATATAGACACAAACCTATGCAATCAACATTCTTAGAATAAAGTTTATACTTGTTCTTTTTACACATTTTATTAGCAAATTGTTAATTATGGAGTGAATCAAGGAACCTGTATTGATATTCTACAGGATTTTAAGATCAGTTTGTATACTTGACCTAAAAGACAACTGGTTTTGGGTGGGTTTTGATAATTCAAGCATATCTTATCTGCCAAAATAAATTTAGAAATATTTCTCATTTTATTATTTAACTAAGTAAACATACATTCTTTCCTTAATTAGTGATTTTTTTCTTGACTTAAGTATTTGGATTGAATTTTACTTAATGTCAAAAATATGACATTAATACCAAATAAATTGTCAGAATGGTCTAACTATAAGTTGACTTCCAATTGAAATCCTTACATTTTGAAAAAAATTAGAACCTGAATATGTCAACAAAGTTATAAAAAATTATTGAACAAAATTGTATCATTTTCATCAGAACTTTGTGACCATTCCTGTTTCCCACTTCATTTTCTATCATGCTCTTCTGCTTCAAGAAATGTTGTGTTATAACAATTTGAACAGAAGTCCTTTATAATTGTGTCTTTGTCTGGCTTAATCTATAATAGCAGTCAGTTGACTGAAGGCTTCTGTTTTTTACAAATGGTATCTATCAGTTTACGTTGTTCTTTCAAAAGTCATTCTATGTGTTGTGTATACACCTTGTATTTAAAGGACTTACAGATTAAAATATTGGGTACCTGTAACTGGAATGTCATGCCTTCAGTATATATCAATTAAATCAGTGTACAGTACATTGCTTGTTTCCTTTTCATTCTGAGATGTGTTCCTGAAAAACATCCAGTAAAAGCATAGCTCTAGTCTTTCATCCAGATATATTTTTGAATAGTTCCAGGTGTATTATGCATGGAAATACACTTGAATCAAATAGTCCAGTACTAGATGATCAGTCATCCATGATGTAGGGGTATAATGAAAACCTGAACTAAAAATATTATATAAGTAGAACAGCAATCCTAACAATAAATGTACGTCACTTACTACAATTCAACAAATATTTTAAAATAAAATTTATATTTGACGAACTTGTTTAACTTATTTAACATAGGCAATTGATATAACAATAAAAAAATCAATATAAATAAACACTACTCCACATGCTGTTCCCAATAGCTGTGCACTAACTGTACATTACTAAACCAAATGGTGGAGCATAAGCAAAGGCATACTGCACAGTAATCTACTATCAAATATCTTATGTAATGATTCTATCATGATACTATGCTGTGTAAACTATTAATATTTTATTGGATGTGCTGGTTTTGGCTGGAATATATTTACTGGTAAATCAAATTTACAACAGACTTCTTACCAAAATAACTTATTGAAGAATTTTAATGCTTGTCCTATATACATGCTGTTGTCCACTTTTTTTTTTTGTATGAACTGCATAATACATGCCATATTTTTAAAGCTAATGCAGCATTATAATAAACTCTTACTATAAAGTACTAAATACCATAATCACACCTCATAGTTCTAGACTAATGTATGTTTAAGAATCAATTTATATGAAGGAAGGGTGTAAACCAGAATTCTGAGCTGAAATATTAAGGTCGACTTATACAATAGATTGTTTTGTATGTTGACATATGTGATATCCACAAAATACTTCATAAAATTTAAATTAAGCTTACCTGTTCTGGACGATTTGGTATACAAAATGCCTTTAAAATTGTATGCAGGGCTTTTATTCGAACTTGAGAAAAGTAACGATGGAGTAAACAAGCATTAAGATAAGTTGTTTTTCTTACAAGACGAAAGAATTTAATATAATTATTACTATTAACTGCATTAAAAATAGATATTGCAAATTTTATTTCTTCTGACTCTCTTATATAAGAAGGAAATTGCTGGATTTCTCTGTGAAATAAATAATTAAAATATAACATTTTAGAGCATTATATAAACAAAGTATAAGTTGAAAGTAGAATTTATAAATAATTATTGAAAGAGAGTATAGGTAATTATTAGGATTATAATACTAAATACTAATCAGATTATAAATTTGAGAAAATTCACTAATAATTCAACTTAACAGATCATATATTTCAGAATATAAGGCAAAGTCCAAATTTCAATCTAAATTTGATGGTTTTAGCTCCTATAAGTTTTATAAGACAAATCAAATTATTAACCATTATGATAAAATTTTAGCCAGTAGGCAGTAATCATCAATATGATGATACTGTATATTAATATAATTATACAGTAAATGTAGAATGACAGATGTAAGTATGCATAGTTAGCAGTCAGTCAGTCAAAGATATCACAATCTGTATGTTATCATTGAGAAGTACAATCTTCTAAAAACTTATTTGCAGTTTCTTTCATCTGTAGTTATTAACAATGTTCATATAGACACAAACCTATGCAATCAACATTCTTAGAATAAAGTTTATACTTGTTCTTTTTACACATTTTATTAGCAAATTGTTAATTATGGAGTGAATCAAGGAACCTGTATTGATATTCTACAGGATTTTAAGATCAGTTTGTATACTTGACCTAAAAGACAACTGGTTTTGGGTGGGTTTTGATAATTCAAGCATATCTTATCTGCCAAAATAAATTTAGAAATATTTCTCATTTTATTATTTAACTAAGTAAACATACATTCTTTCCTTAATTAGTGATTTTTTTCTTGACTTAAGTATTTGGATTGAATTTTACTTAATGTCAAAAATATGACATTAATACCAAATAAATTGTCAGAATGGTCTAACTATAAGTTGACTTCCAATTGAAATCCTTACATTTTGAAAAAAATTAGAACCTGAATATGTCAACAAAGTTATAAAAAATTATTGAACAAAATTGTATCATTTTCATCAGAACTTTGTGACCATTCCTGTTTCCCACTTCATTTTCTATCATGCTCTTCTGCTTCAAGAAATGTTGTGTTATAACAATTTGAACAGAAGTCCTTTATAATTGTGTCTTTGTCTGGCTTAATCTACAACAGCAGTCTGAAGGCTGACTGAAGGCTGACTGTCAGGCAGTCTGACTGATGGCTTGTTTTTTACAAATGGTATCTATCAGTTTACGTTGTTCTTTCAAAAGTCATTCTATGTGTTGTGTATACACCTTGTATTTAAAGGACTTACAGATTAAAATATTGGGTACCTGTAACTGGAATGTCATGCCTTCAGTATATATCAATTAAATCAGTGTACAGTACATTGCTTGTTTCCTTTTCATTCTGAGATGTGTTCCTGAAAAACATCCAGTAAAAGCATAGCTCTAGTCTTTCATCCAGATATATTTTTGAATAGTTCCAGGTGTATTATGCATGGAAATACACTTGAATCAAATAGTCCAGTACTAGATGATCAGTCATCCATGATGTAGGGGTATAACAAACAACCACTGCTGTTAGATCCTTGTGCAATGTTTTGTATTTCAATATCACAGAAGAGACTTTTCTTCTGTCTCCTATGACTGTTAGCATGACAGTTACTTTCAGCTTTTCATTTCTTGTTGTCCTCAGGAACAGATTTGGCACCTCTTTCTTCTACTGTTAGATTTACAGACATATAAAATAAATAGGTTCCTAACAGGTAATTGCATTATCATCTTAGATTAATATGGTGCTGGTATGCAATCAGTTAGTCTGTACAATCATTTGAGTCTTTGTCAAAAATTGTTCTCTTTACCTCAGGACCATATTGCTCCATAAGTCTTTTTCACCACCCTATACTGGCTTTAAATTATATTCTACCAAAAATATAGAAGAAATCTCACAATTAACCTGGATATAATCAAAGTTCTGGTAGTGTTCAATGCTTTCAGATGGATATCTTGACATTGAAAGCTTTGTAAATGCTTTTTCTGAACATAGTGCACAACCTCTTCAAGTTCCTTGTGTCTTCCATCATTCAAGCCTTAAAAGCTATCTTTTTGTTGAAATGGCATTCTTTAGCTTAAGTTTCATCTTCTGCCAGTTAAGTTGTTTCAGTTACATTCTTCTCATTGACAATGAATCATATGGATGAAGTAAAATTGTTTGTTGTGCACAGTTCAAGACCATCTTCTTGATATTGAATGTCAGAACATTGTCAACACTATTTCTTTATTATATTTTCATACTGTGTGTTTCAACAGATGATGACTACTTCACAATCTCCATTTTCATATGATCAAACAAGTTGAAAACTTACATGACTAAACTTAGTATTCATGCATCAAATTTTTCTGCCAAACAGACAATGCTGATGTTTCATCAATCTCAATTTCCATCTATTGTGCAAGCACCAATGAATCAAGTGGAAATTTCTGAATGCACTTTACCAAAAATATAGCAGAAATCTTATTTCCATAGCAAAAAGGATAGGAAGGTTTGTCTGAAGAACAAAAAGTTTTCAAATTAAAAGTGATTTGAGACACATTTAAAAACTTTTACATTTTAATAGCATTCTATACAAGTGTTGATTTAGCCTGTATGTTATTTATTAATACAGTAATTACTATAACTATTAAACAATAACGAGTATTAAAGTATGTGTTATCAGTTGTATGTCCAGGCTTTTGAAATTTTCTTTCTTATAAGTCTAGGGTGAAATGTCAACATTTTAAAATTGCAATATTTTTTTAATGTTTCTTGCTACAATTAATCAACTTTTTAAATAGAAAATAAATTGTAGTTTAGGATTATTACATTCTCTTATGTACAATAAAATTAAAATATTTTTTACTTTAAAGAATAAGAGAAAATCATGTTTTTAAAAGTAATATATGTAAGATAAATTTAAGCTACAATTTAATATTTTAATCATCATCAACTGATTTTTGAAAAATTTTTTATTTTATTCCAAAAATTCTTTTATCTGTAAAAGTTACAAAAACTGACTCATTCTCTTAAATAGAATAAAAGGATCAGCTTATTCAATTGTCTTTGAAAAATTTATAAATTAATTAATTATTTACAATGAATTGTGCCAAACATTTAATTCCCACACACATTTTTAGGTCACATCTTGGCTAGTGATTAGTTTTGGTAAACAACTGACACACCAATTTAATTCTGTACAATGTGTTCCAAAGACAGTTATCAAAACTGACAAAATTTTCAAACTTAAATATAGGTTGATGCAATTTTTGGCAGCTTTAAAACTAAAAAAATCCACTAATATTGGGCCAATATGGTATTATTCTGTGAGGTCTCAGAATCAGTATTTTGTGAGCTTATACCTCTTACCTTAGAAAAAAGAGTGTACTATCTTTCTTTCTGGATGGTGCAAGAGAGAAAAAACCATATCTGAGGTGGAGATGGACACTGAACATGATTCTGTTTGTACAGAAGAACTATCTATTATAGAAGACAGCATACAAATTCATTTTGCAGGATCTTCTTCTGGATTGAGCTTAGTTGATAGTTCAGTAATACAGAAATGTTCTTTCAAAAAGTCCAAGGTTGCCAAGGACTGTCTTTGTCCAGTGGCAACCTTGATCAACAGCAAGTGGTTTGATTGAAGAAAGAACACTATGAAAAACTAAGTTTCCTTTTGGAGAGAGGCTGAAATTTCCTAGAAAAATGATGAAAAAAGGAATCTGGGCAAATTAACATTGCTTTTATGGACTGAATACAAATCTTGGAAAAAGAATAATGGATCTTATAGTAGGAAATAAACAGATCTTTCCTTAAAAGAACTTTGTAGGAAAGTCTTGAATCTTAGCAAAAATACCCCATGAGACATAACCTTTTATCATATTCTGTTCCTGATTGCCCATTCTGATTAGTCTCAAGGTCCTGTCCACACTTTCTGATTGGTATCATATCTGTTCCCAAACATAAATCAAAACCAACTCAGATTGCAGGAGAGTCAATGTCAATGTTTAATCTAATGCTGAATTCAAATTCCAACTGGTAATGGTTAATCTTAGGACTCATTTTGTTTATTCATTCATTCATTCATAACATAAAACTTTTACTGACTATAATTTCTTTTAAATATTTTCTTTCTATTCAAAACATTTCTTAAAACAATTTTTTTTAGATGAGTTTGGAGCTGTCCACAGTATAACAATTTATAGTGTTCTCAGAGATAAAAAAAAACTTTAATATCCAACATAAATAAATCACAAACAGATGCTTTCAACTTCTTCAGTTACCAACTTTTAAAAACAGAAAATTCTACAATAAGAAGGTTAACATTATAAAACATAAAAAACACATTTAAACTAAAGAGCATGTAAAATTTAAAATTAAGCATAAATTAATGTAAAAAAAATTACTATTTAACATAATATTTCTCAGTCATATTTACATTTTTGTGAAATATTTTTGAATAAAATATTTATAATATAAATGAAATTATTTAAGAGAAATGTTTACCTAAGTATATCACTTTCATTTATATTTAGAAGAACATCATAGGCTCGAAATTCAGACTCTTGCGGACACTGTATGTTCTGAATGTTAAGATCGTGATAAAGATGTTTAAGAGTCTGAAGACATTTTGTAAGATTTTCGTTATTGATTTTGGCATCAAATGTAGCCATATCTTCTTCACACAATACTGCTGAGCAATGTATATGAAAGCGAGCACATTTTTCTACTAGGGAAACACTTTTCAAACCACACAAATGTTGTTGTGTAATATCCTAAACAAAACAAATAATTACAATTTTTTAAAATAAATTAACAAAAGATATAACTATTATATAAAATGTAAAATAGCTTACTTTACGAATAGCACGAGTACGATTCCAAATGAAATCATACCATTCTCCTATAGAAAATCCAGGTGATTGATCATTATTCACTAAATCTACAATATTACACAAGAGATAATCCATTGTTTTGATCAAGACATCAGGTGGTCTTAATTCATGTGGTAAGGGCTCTTCCTGATCAGCAGAAGAACGACTATATTCCTTAATGACAGCTCTGTGATCTATTAACTAAAAATTAAATATAAAGAAAAAACAGATTACAGCACTTTTATATTAAGTATTTTATTTATGTGAATCTGTGTACACATAATACATATAAATAAATATACATAATATTTATTTTAAAAATTAAAAGAATAAGCAAATGTATATACATACGTATATAAAAACACATTTTATATTTTTTATTGCACAATATGATTTTGTGATAACTTAAAAATGTATATTTCTTGTCAGTTATTTTAAATTTATTATTACTCAAATCATTACTAAAAATAAGACAATATTACAGATGCTTACCTTATCTGCACTTGTTTCAAAAATTGAAAGACAATTTTTTTCTGCACGATTATATCTTTCTTTCTCAGGGCACATATCTGGACATACACCTACAATAGCTTTGGCCTTCCTTATATCTGATGTTTTTTGTTGACCTAAATAAGTACTAATATTTTAATATGAATAGATATTATGACTAATTTAATTAATTTCAGTACATTTAAAGTAATCATATTAAAAAATTAATATATGTAGGTATTTACTCACGTAATCGAAGCAATTTATCTCGAGCTTTTAAAATGCGATAACGTTCTCCTATTGTTGTAGCTGTTGATGTCATTAAGGTCCACAACATTTCTTCTATTTAAAAAATAAATTAATTATTTAAAATATTATCAATTTTTAATCATTGTAATTTAACAATTATAATAAAGCACTATTGTAATTAAAATTATCAGAGTATATTGTAATAAAATATTAAATTGTATTACATATATTAAAAATACAGATTACCACAAAATAATTTACAGAATATGATGATTAAAGCTAAATGAAAACTGTAATAGCATCAAACTTACACTTTTAAATTTAGCTAATCACACTACTTTTTAAAATCTATATATATAATTGAGACGAGTTGATAATAATGATAATAATAATCAGCACAGAGCCCAAATGGTTAAAAGCTGAAAGTTGAAATTTGGTACACAAGTTAGGGTACGTCACGAGAACACACACTAAGAACAGATTTTTCGAAATACCTCCTCATGGGGAGAGGGACAGGATTAAGGCTTAACACTTCCATCAACAATGGAAGTGTTACGTAACAATGGAATTGTTAAGAGAAAGCAATGTGCAAGACGCAGATGCAGTTTTTTCATTTTTGCAGAAAATCAAACATATTTTTAGACCCATCTAAAAATTCTTTAATTAGTCCGGAAACAGGGGGATCCAATTCTTGCATTCTGTGAAAATGGGTAAGGTTGACTATAACGTAATAATCTTAATCTTCACTATCGTTAAAGAACTAGCAGGTAGGCTCGGCATTGCTAGGACCTACCTGCTAGTTCTTTAATATATAAACAAAAATAAATTCATTAAGAATTACATCATAGTGAAATTAAAGACAAAAATGTATCCAAGCTTGGTTCTTATCATATAGATTATTATAATTCGTCTGAAAAGTTTGTCCATAGTCTAATAAGCATTGTTTGTTTCCTTAACATTTCTGAAGGTAGTTTTATGTAGACAGCAATTTGTGAGAATCAAGAAGATAATTATGATAATTGCTATTAATTTATCACTCTTGTTATCCAAAACATATCAAAACTTTTAGTATCATTTGTGAAGTAATAAGATCTGTTAAGCTACATAATTCTTGCTTATGTCAAAACTAATTGAATATAACTGTAATGACAGGTTATTGTTCACAGAGAAAAATTGATCTCAATAGTTGCTCAATGGTACTTGTGTTCAAATTGTCATAGAATCATAGCTATTATTATTAGATCAGAAACCAGATGAAAATAAAAAGTTAACATAATATTCCAATAGGAACCTTCTTTGACAAAAAAATTTGCCAGAATATAAAGACAAGACTGAAGAGAAAAGTATGTAATTACACCAAAACTGCCTGAAACAAGTAATAAAATTATCATCATCAATTTATGGATGGAAGTAACAAAAATACTGAAATGCAATATTGATTAAATTGATTTTCTCTCTATTTTAAAATATAAATAAAATTAATTATTTTACACTCTTATGTATCTATCATCAAATGAATAATAATAAATAGAAAAATGTTTTGTTTTCTGAATAATACTAAGTAGGATGAATCCATCATCATCTTTGTTTTGATTTGTTGCCATTTATATACTTGTAAGCACCATGTTGGCCTCTATTCCTAGACTTATTACACCATCCCTGGACACTAGATCAACCTTAGAAAATCAGTTTATTTTCTAAGACTGATCTTGTGTCCAGTGATGGTGTAATAAGTCTAGGAATAAAGAGGCCAATATAGTGCTCACAAGTTATTACCAAGGCTAGACAAGATGCATATTATAGTATTTGTTGCCATTTTTAAATATATGTTTCTGTTACTACTTGTTATGAAAGTTAAATCCTGTTAATCATAATTGAAAATATTTTTGACCTTCTTTAGATCAGCTTTCAGCTAATAACAATTGTAAATTTCTAGAACAGCTCTAGAATATTCCAATTATAAAGATTAACAGGATTTGTCTTTTATAATAAGCAATTATTTATTGTGATGTCACAATTAGGATGCAATTTTTAATCATATTTTTAATTTAAAATATATGCTCTCCACTCAAATTAGCACTGTAGTGTCTTTCCCAGTACATCATACTTTTCCTTTAACAATAGAGTCATGCCAGTCATCTATTAACTGCTTTCGGGGAAAAAGTTTTGAATTGAAATAATGTGCCTACAGGTTTGTATTGGAAGAATTTATATAATTAATTGGAGCCTCCTGCCCCTAAGATTTCCATACCTGGTCTCAGATTTCATCTAACTCCATTCTCGAGATTAAGGAAAGATGGATGGACAATAGTGGAAATTCATAGGTCTGCAATTTTCTTCAAATTGCAGTCTAACAAGCAGTAACAGAAATTCTTATGAGTAAGTGCAAAATTGCTTGAGAGAACAAATCACACAGGAACACAACTAAGATGGTACAGGCTTTTATTGATTCTTCATTCCTTCATTAGTCCTCTTTTAAATTCTACAGTAATCTGGTTACAATTTAAATTTGGTTAAAACAGTATAAAATTTAAGTTAATTAAATTTAAATTGTAACCAGATTACTATAGAATTTAAGAGAGAACTGATGAGGGATATCATGTCTGAAATGCACATCCTCAAGAACCAATAAAAGCCTGTTTCCATCTTACGAGGAGACAGCATGATGTTAAGGTCACCGATTTTGATCAAACTCAGGTTATAGTACATCCCCAATGACTGACATGTGCCAAGCGGTAAGGTGCAACATTCAAAATTAAATGAAAAATCAAAGTTGAAAATTGCAAATCATTTAAAACCTTTAGAATGCCCATCATTTGTAGAACAGACAGTTGCAAAACACTGGTTTCATTAGCATGAGGTTGGTGTTTTGAATTTTGGTGGTATCAATTTTTTCCCCCTAAAACTATAATTTTCACTTTATTCTTGGTATTTTTAAATATTCATGTATATATGGGATTCATACTAACATTTATTTATAATTTATTTTGGAAGAGAATTAAATATAAATAAAATTATTATTATTGTTGTGTTTTGTGAGTTATACTCGGTTCACACCATTGGCTGTGTACTATGCCGGACCAGAGTCAAGGCATAGCAACCAAAACAAAACTAAAATTAAATAAGTGTGTCAGTGTGTGTGTCTGTATTCAGGAATTTCCTAACAATGTGGTATGTATTCAATATAGTGGCCTTCTGTAGTGTGATGTATGTATTTCTACTCAATTGTAATGTTCCCAGGCTTTTGTGTAGTGTGTGTGGTATCACACCTGTACAGGAGAGAACGACAGGTACAATAAGCACCCTATCCATCCTCCACAGATGCCTTATTTCCTGGGCGAGTTCTGTGTACTTGCTAATTTTTTCAGTGCATGTGTTTTGTACATTGTGAGTGTTTGGAATGGCTATGTCTATAATGTATGTGATTTTATTGTGTTTGTCAATGAGTGTGATGTCTGGTCTGTTGTGGTAAATTGTTTTATCTGTGATTATGGCTCTGTCGTAATACATTTTGTGCGTGTTATTTTCCAATACTGTCTGTGGAATATACTTGTAGTATGGTTCGTGGATGTCTGCCAATTTGTGTTTCTTTGCAAGCTCTTGGTGTATTATATTTGCTACTTGATTGTGTCTATGTAAGTAATCTGTCTGTGCCAAGAGCTTGCAACCAGAAGTGATGTGTTGTATAGTTTCTGGCATGATGTGACATTTTCTGCATGTGTCATTTGTGAGTGTTGTATCTTTGAGTATGTGTTTTCTGTAGTTTTTAGTATTTATGACCTGATCCTGTATGGCAATCATGAATCCTTCCGTCTCCCCAAAGAGGCATCCCCGATCTAACCAGCTGTTTGACGCAGTTTTGTCAACAAAATCCTGGGCCAGGTCATAAGGATGCCTGCCATGGAGTGCCTTTCGAGCCCACGATTGCTTGATGGTGTCTATGCTTTTTATGTGTTGTGTCATGTCTGTATGATGTGAGTGTAAGTTTAATGGTGTGCTATTTGAGTCTGCTAGAGTTACTGCTTTATTTAATTGTGATGTTTCTTGTTTACTGTAGAAAAACTCTCGCAGTGACTGTATTTGTTTGTAGTGAAGGTTAACTATGTCAATCAGGCCATGTCTGCCATCTTTACGTGGAAGGGTTAATCTTTCTGTGGCGGATTTAGGATGATGTTGTTTATGCTTAGTAAGTGTTGTTCTTGTTTTCCTTTGGAGTTGCTCAAGATCTGTGTGAGTCAAATGTATAACTCCAAAAGAGTATGTGAGTACTGGGATGACATATGTGTTTATTGCTTTGACTGTGTGTTTTGCATTTAGCTGTGTTTTGAGAATGGCATTTAACCTACTTTGGTATTCTTTAATTAATATTTGCTTTATTTGTGTATGTTCTGTTAGTTAGGCCTGTTGGAATCCTAAATACTTGTAGAACGTGCCCTCTTCCATGGATTCAATAAAGTCCCCATTTCCAAGTGCAAAATCTTCTTTCTTCAGGATTCCTTTTTCTATGTGAAGTGTTTTGCATTTGCCAAACTCCACTTGTATGTCGTTAGTGTATGAGTGTGTGATTTGTAGGAGTTGATGAAGTTGTTTCTGTGTGAATGCATAAAGTTTTATGTCATCCATGTACATAGATATGAGAGCGTAAACCGTGTTGTTTTTTCATATCTGATATTGTAGCCATATTGCGTGTTGTTTAACATGTTGGATAACGGGTTCATAGCTAGGCAGAACCAGAGAGGACTCAGAGCCTCCTTGAAAAATTCCTCACGTAATGAATATTTGGTTTGTTTGTATGGAAGTGTTACTAACCCTGAGATGCAGTGTTGTTCTCCAGTGCTGTATAGTGTTTTCGAAGAATGCAATGAGTGATGGATGTATTTTGTACATGTGTAGACTATGTAGCAGCCAACTGTGTGAAACACTGTCAAATGCTTTTCTGTAGTCTATATATGCCATGTGTATGTTTCTGTGTTGTTTGTGTGCTTGTCGTAGAACGACTGAATCTATGAGTAACTGTTCTTTGCATCCACTGTGATTTCTACGGCAACCTTTTTGTTATGCCGTAAGAATGTCGTGTTCTTCAACATGTTTGTATATTTTGTTTGTGATACAGGATCTCAATAATTTGTATAGTGTTGGAAGACATGTAATTGGTCTGTATTGTGTGGGATCTGCAGTGTTGTTGTTTTTAGGTTTCATGTACGTGATGCCCTGAGTAAGAAATTTTGGCATGTCTTGTGGATTGATGATGATGTGTGTTAGATGTTTAGCTAGTTCCTGGTGCAGTGATGTAAACTTTTTGTACCAGAAATTGTGAATGTTGTCTACACCAGGTGTCTTCCAGTTGTGTGTTCTGTTAACAGCGTAGCGAATGTCGTGTACGTTTATTTCAGCACAGGGCATAGTTGGTATGTTGTGCAAGTTTCTGTTCTCCTCCTCGATCCAGCCTGCATCAGCATTGTGTGTAACAGCATTGGACCAAAGAGAAGACCAATAAGTTGTGAGTTCTTCTTCTGTTGGTGTGCCACTGTGCTGTGTATCAGTGTTTGTTTTGGTACTGATTTGTCTGTAGAAAAGTTTTTCATTGTTTGTGAATAATTTATTTTGTTGTTTTCGTAGTGTACATGTTTTGTATCGTTTGAGTCTACGTGCTTTGGCTGCGAGTTTTTGTTTTAGTGTATCGATGTATTCTGTAATGTGTGTGTTGTGATGTTCATGTTTTGTGTGTGTTTTGATTTTCTTGAAAATGTTTTTGAGTTGTTTCTTTAATTTGGGTGTTATGTTGTTTTTAGTGTATTGTGTCAGCCTGCCTAATTGCTGTCTAATGTCATTTATTTGTGTTTCTATTCTTCTCTGCCAGGCAGGCTTGTGATAGAATTGTGTTTTGTGTGTGTCTGTCTGTGAGTGTATTTTCAGTCCATGGTGTGTTACTACTGTGACTGCCCCAGCATAAACTAATGTATGAATGTCTGAGAGTGTAGAAATTGAATGAATGTAGTTTGGTAGTAAGTGAGTGTTTACATAATCTAGTGTTTTTCCTACTGCCTTTGACGTGTTGATTTTTGGTATTCGTGGTCTTTGTGTGGGATCTGTACCTGTATATTTAGTGAGTGTTTCCTGAAATATAAGTAAGAGTGTATTAACTAAATCTATATCTATGTTATCAGTGATGGATGAGGAAGTGTCTGTAGTATCATTAGTAGTAGTTGTTGTATGTGTGCTATTATCAATGCTTGTTGCTGGATTACCCTGACAGGTTACATGATCTTCATTAATGTTAAATGTTTCTGTCTGTTGATGTATTTGGTCAGCAACCTGTTGTTTGATAAGTTCAAGTGTTGTTTGTGGGATAAGGTTGTTGTGTACAATTGTTCTTTTTTGATTGACAACCCTTTGTTCGGTGACAGTGAGGTAGGTAAGGATATTGTTGTGTAAATCTATGGTGTAGTTGTTGTCTGTATGCTGGCATGTTTGTTTCAAATCTTGTGATGGTGTAGTAAGTATTATTATTATTTAACATTATTCAATCTGTTTACTTTTAGGGAGTACAATTTTGTAAATGATAACAGTTGCAGAAGCATGTGAAACAATAAACATTTCTATAATGTGCACATTAAATAAATACAGATTTTTACAATAAGAAGATTTATATATGTCACTAGAAAAACAAAATTGATTAATGTTTAAAAACACTTCTCCATTATTTACTAATTTGGAGGAGAATCATTTGTACTATATCACATTTGAAAATATCAGAAAGCTTTTTTTTTTTTCCTACCAGCTTTGCAACTTCTGAAATTGATGAAAAACCCTTGGCTGCAATTAGGTCTTGATTTTGAAGGATGCTTTCTCAATATGTAAATTTTGTAATATTGTCTTGCAGTGATTATTCTGCAGAACACATTTCTATGCTATTGATGTTAGTATGGAATATCAAAACCATCTTTTCATTCTTTAGGGAATGAAGATGCAATTATAGACACATTTAGGTTAAACAATGAGTATGTTGTCAGAGTAACTACAAACTGTACATGAATATACAGAGAATGTTTTCAGAGAAAAACAAAAACATTGCTTTTAAATAAATATTATTAGATAACATTTATTAATTACTTTTGAGATGGATTTATTGTGTTATTACCCTGTGCATTTGTAGTTTTCTAAAACTAAGTCAGTTTTTCTCTCTGATAGTATAATAAATTTAAAAGTACCAAGAATAATGTGAAAATTATAGTTTTAGAGAAAAAAAAATTGATACCACCAAAATTCAAAATACCAACCTCACACTTATGAAACCAGTGCAACCCCACCAAACCATTGGCCACTCTACAAATGATGGAAATTCTAAATATTTTAAGTAATTTGCAATTTTTAACCTTAATTTTCTCATTTAATTTTGAGTATTGCATTTATTGCTTGATACATGTCAGTCATTAGGGATGCACTATAACTTCACTGAATTTGATCAAAATCAGTGACCCCAACATCATGACATTTCATTGTTCCTGTGCAATTCATTCTCTCAAGCAATTTTGTGCTTATTCTATTCATAAGAATTACAATGAGAGCAAAAAGCAATCCAGTATATAATAATAAACTTTATTGTGGCTATATCTGTAGCAGCATTTTACTACTGCTTTTCTCAAAAACACAACTTACAATTTATCTCACATTGAAAACTTTGTTGCAAGCTATGTGAAACATCTTAAAAAATTTATTCATTGCTAAATGAAATATTCAACAATAACCTCATTGATATAAACAAATTATAATTAATGAGAAAATTAAATATTTTAATGCACTATGTTTTACACAATAAAAGATAGAAAGAAAACTTTCAAATAGAAAAAAATGTTTCAAATAAACAAACTTAAAAATCAAAATCTAAATATATCAGTTATAACACTAATAAAAGCATCATAATTATAATAAGCATCACTTGTCAGATTTATAGCTTTTAAATAGTAAATAGTCTTCAAAACATTTTTGAAGATATGAATGATGTTGAGTAATGATATCAAACTTTTAAAATTCATATGAATAAAATTTACAAGTTAAAAAAAATATATATTTCCTACAGCTCTTATAAAATGAATACTTCTCCAGGAAACTACATTGAACGTTTTTAAAAAATTTTTTCTTCTAATTTATGGTCTTTTATAAACTTAAATTTTCTGACAGTTAATTTCAAGTTATTAATTTAACAATTCAATTATGGAAAAAGAAATAAACAAAAACAATAAAGCTTTTTAAACTTTTGAGTAAAATATATCATGTTATCAGCTTTTAATGAAGATTCACAACATAAACACGTGTAAATAATATTTTCACTAAACTAAAATATTTATTGCCATAAGCAAATATATACCTGATGTCTCTATCTGTGGTTTTATATTTCCAGATTTTTCTATATTTGTAAGATTTTTTCTAGTTTGTTTCTGAATAATAAATTCAGGTTTCTTCTGAGAATCCATGTCTTCTGGACGTTGCAATACTTTGTGATCTTCAATTCCTTCCATCATTGAGTGTAATTCTTCTGTTACTTCAGAATTAGAATTTTTTCTTCCTATATTTTTTTTTTTCAAACAAGAAAACTGGCTTATCCTTGTNATGTCTCTATCTGTGGTTTTATATTTCCAGATTTTTCTATATTTGTAAGATTTTTTCTAGTTTGTTTCTGAATAATAAATTCAGGTTTCTTCTGAGAATCCATGTCTTCTGGACGTTGCAATACTTTGTGATCTTCAATTCCTTCCATCATTGAGTGTAATTCTTCTGTTACTTCAGAATTAGAATCCATTCTTCCTATATTTTTTTTTTAATAAAATAAATATGTATGTTTATATAAATTATAGCTGTTTTATAACATTTATTAGAAATAGTTTTATTTTCTTAAAATAGCTTTTATACTTTCTTTAAAAATTTTATTTCTAAAGACTATATTTAGAGAATTTGCTATTTTCTCTGCTAATTTACCAAGTCAATTCCAGGTAATTTTATACAAGATAAAATATATTAAAAATTTCATATGGAATTTGCTGAAAATAAACTATTTAGTACTTAATTCTAAAGCAATTATTAAAGGATAAATTTACCAATAAACACTCAAAAAAATTCATTTAATAATTATTATTGAAGTTTATGCTTAAATGAATTTAAATAAATTGCACTTATTGTTAATACAGGATAGATCAAAAGTGAGTTAACCAAGATATATTTTAAAAATTATTTTAAGAATAATTAAGACTGTTTAACTGAGCTATTAACTGAACAGAAACTGGCAGAAATTTACATGAACTTGTTATTGTTTTAAAACCTCCTTCTATTGTATTTTAACATCACCATCTAATGGCCAAATATGCACACCACAAATCATGAACAATCAAATCTCAGGTTATGAATGCCCCCTATGGTGTTCAAACAAAATTTTGAACACCATATTTACTCTGGTTTACATACAATAACTCGGTTTCCAAACAAGCTACTCAGCAGAGCTGGCCACCAATAGTCAACTTTCTATACTTCCTATGTTAAAGAAAGTTGACGGTCTGACTAATCAACAATAGGACTACCGATTCAGTAGCGGCTCCAAGATTCTCCTCATGTCATTAGACGTCACAACACAAATCATCAATGACATTGTTATTCAAATTAGATTTCAATGCATATATGGGTAAGATATTACTTACAGTTTTCAGTAATAAAGTTAATTGCATTCTATTAATTTAACAAGTCAATTATGGAAAGAGAAATAAACAAAAACAATAAAGCTTTTTAAACTTTTAAGTAAAATATAGGAGTGAAAGTGCTTTCTCACCATACACATCCTTCAACATGCATTGAATTTTAATGGAGTTACACCTTTTTTTCCATAAGAAATAAGTTACTGCATAAACTTCCAATTTGGATGATAAATATTTGGATGGTGCAACATCTTTCACAACTGAAAACAGATTAACTCTGCATCCATGTCAACAAATATGTTACACCTTGTAGCCAGAAGTATTACCAGTGTTGCCACCAGATTTCATCTAAATACAGTAATACCCTGAACTTATGCGATAGGTGGGACCGAGCGATAACCGCACAAGTCGGGGTATAATTTCGCAATTTGTGTAAAATCCAAGTTGGTTGTATATAAGCTAATAAATGTTCTCATTAATCTTATCTCGTCTTTTGATTCGTTCACGGTTACAAGAAATCACCACAGAGAGTCTCTCAAGTCTCTGTAGATATAACAAACACAGAAATAAATAACACAAAATAAATTGTAGCTATATGTTGATTCCACTTGACACATCCGAACACGTAAGCTGAACAATAATGTGGGAGGAGTGAGTAATTAAGAGTTGCGTGGCGCTCAAACAAAAGACGAATCAACGAGATTTGAAAATTGCATAACTCCAGGTTTGCATATGTCAGGGTAGTGTAAGTCGAGGTATTACTGTACTGTTTAGTGTGGATGGACTTAGTTGGGCACATCAAACATCTACTACGAAGCTACAAGTTTGTCTTCGGCCTCAGCCTAGATCTGAGGAATGCATTCAATTCGGCCTGGTGGCCGCAAATTTTACGCAGATTAGGTGAGTGCAACTGTCCGGCTAACTTATTCCATCTTGCTGCTAATTACTTTGAGGATAGAGAAGCAATTATCTCTCTGGGGCATCTCCAATTTACACATAAGCTACAATGTGGCTGTCCACAGGGGTCTGTTTGTGGGCCCCTGTTCTGGGATATTTTATTTGATAACTTCTTCCGTACTGACTTCAGCTACCAATGTCGTGTCTATGCATATGCAGACGATGCCTTTGTGGTTTTCCCTGCCCCATCAAGAAACTACATAGAAAGGGCAGCCACTGACATTCTTAAAAAAGTGTATAACTGGGGTGTGAGAAATAAACTCAGTTTTAACATGACAAAGACTAAGAGAATCGTTTTCTCCTCTCCGGGCGCCCCTGACCTTTACAGACGTGTGCCTTGTATCAGGTTTCGTAATGAGTCAATAAAAGTTGTAAGTCATCTCACTTTCCTTGGGGTTGTGATTGATCATAAACTCTCCTGGAAACAGAATATAAAACACATTACTAGCCGAAGTAACTTGACTTTTAATGGACTTTTAAGGGTTGCCAGATGCAAGTGGGGCCTCAGTTTTGAGACAGCCAATGCCATATATGATTGCCTGTTTTTACCAACTATCTCATATGCATCTGCTGTTTGGAGCACTTCTGCCTCTCAATCTCATAACCATTGGCGTCTGAGGTCTGCACAGCGGATTGCCTTATTACGACTTACCAGGTGCTATTCCACTGTTTCAAATGCAACCCTCCCTGAGGTGCCTGGAAAGCTCCCCATCCTCCAATTTCTCCAATTTAATAGCAAACGTTTCTGTATCTCTAGAGGCAGGGATGTTGATATTAATGGAACCATCTTTAATGCCACCATGATTGAATTAGACAGGCCTGTATCTACACTCCCACATCCTGCCTTAAGGAAGGGACTCTCTCCTCGTGTTACTTCTACAGAGATTGAAGTTTTTACAGATGGATCCAAGTCAACGGATGGCATGGCAAGTGCCTTTGTAATCTTTCAGGCCGGTGAGGAGGTATACAATGATTCCTTTGCTCTACACCCGGAGTGCTCTGTCTTCCAAGCTGAGATCTTCGCTGTATTGATGGCAATCAACTCTAATGTTGTGAACAAACTGATAAACATCTTCACAGACAGTGCTGCGACTGTTGCTGTTTTGGGGAATAAGGATAATACTCACCCTGTTGCGAACGACATCTTCGCTGCAGCTTCTACGTCTCTTAACAAGGTACAGTATGCCATCAATTGGATCAAAGGACACAGCAGCATTCCAGGTAATGAACAGGCTGACTTTCTGGCACGAAACGTAACGACTAATCCTGATACTCCTCCTGCCTACAATCTCATTCCTAAGTCAAGACTAAAATACCTTATATGAGACAATGCTTTGGAAACCTGGCAAATGGATTGGGACGAGATCCCACAACAACATATAACAAGACGTTTTATCCCAAAGGTGAAGGAACGTGTTCACAGCAAATGGATTCAGCCCACACATGATTTAGCCCAATTTTTGACAGAACACGGGCGCTTTCGTGTTTACCTGAAAAGGTTTCACCACTCTAATTCTGACTGCTGTCAGCTGTGTGGGGTGCGGGACGGTGTCATGCACTATTTATACAACTGCCCTATGCTGGATGACATCAGGTATCAGTGCATGCAGCATGCCAATAGGAACAATATTGACTGGCCAGTAAAGCCT
>NW_019384430.1:62337-67417 GCF_000671375.1 Centruroides sculpturatus | reverse complement strand
TGCTGGATGACATCAGGTATCAGTGCATGCAGCATGCCAATAGGAACAATATAGACTGGCCAGTAAAGCCTGATTTTTTCTTACAAAACAACAGCAACTTTAACTTGTTAAAGGAATTTGTTTCACTCTACTCTATTAGATGTGGGATCCATTGACTTGGTCTCTTGTGATCTGATTCACTCTAGCCTTGATGCCAATGTATATTCACACCTTGCTCTGCTATAACAGCATGTAGACTTTCATGTACAGCAATGTTACTTTAGTTATAGTATAGACTACTTTTATTTTTATTCTTTTATTTTTTAATCTTTTATAATATTAATTTATTTTATTTTATTTTATTTTACTTTCCCTTTTCTCTGCCATTACATTATTGTATCCCTTCTATGACTAACAGCATGTATCTAAAATGTATTTTTCTGTATTTTTGCCTGGCTGTGCTCAGTGGTGCCAGACAATAAAGATTATTTTGACTGACTGATTTTGACTGTACTGTTTAGCAACAAAATGTCAATTGCAACTTCCTTTTTGACTCTTCCTCATATTACAATAGCAATTCAAATTGTTGTGAGAGAAATAATGAAAGCAGAAATAAGAAAAGATTGCTTCATTAAACTAAGGTATTCACTATAAATATACATTACTTTAATTTATACTGGCAAATAAGAAAAGATTGCTTCATTAAACTAAGGTATTCACTATAAATATACATTACTTTAATTTATACTGGCCACAGTGTCTTTTGAGAAATAAAAAATTAAATAAATATACACTACAGAAAAACTACATTATTAAATAATCTTCATCAAGAAATTTAAACAGAATTTAAAGTAAGTTATATGGATGATTACAATAAATACTAACCAATTTGTTTCTTTGGTGAACTCTGCTGTGCCCAGAAAATTTCAACTGATCCAATCTGAGGACTAATCAATGCTCCATTTTTCTTTGCATTTGCAGCTGATTCCTAAAATCAAAGTCTCAATATTATATAAATTAAGTAAGTCATTTAAATCACCATCAAAGTAATTATTTTATGTTGTAAAAATGATTATATAGAAAATAAAAATTAATTGCATCATATTTTTGTTAAAAAATACCATCATAAGAATAAACAATATATAGTATACTACCATATATTTAGCTAAACAAAATAACAAGAATAGACTGGTCAAAGTTAATTTAAAAAAAATAATATTCAATATCATAAAATGTAAAAGTTAACAAAGGCTTTAAAAATATCATAAAAGTTTGTAATTTATAATACTGAATATTAAACTGCTAAACTATTAAATAATTATATTACCAGTGGAACCTTGCTTAACAAGCATAATTTGTTCCAAAATCTTACTTGTAATGCAAAACACTCATTAAGCGAAACAATTTTGCCCATATAAATTAATGTAAAATATGATAATGCATTCCATGCCGAAAAAAATACTCAAATGTTTTATGTATAATGTTTATTCAAAGAAAATTATACAATATACATTGTTAAGGAGTGTGAATCATCATCATCTTTTCTTCTAGTGCAAAATGAACCAACCTGAAATAAAACAACTTCTTGCAGAATCACTGGGAAGAATAATCAACACACTAGAAGCTTTTTATATCTCAGTAAGAACAAATTTTACTTAAAATTAACGTTTTCAACCATAATCATGGTCTTCCTCAGGCTTTTCACCAGTACAATTCAACTACAGGATGCACCAAAACGTTTAAAATTATTTTAAAATTCTGTTGAGCATCTATGCAACCTGGAAGCATTAGAAATATACAACGCTAGCCTGGCCAGCAACTGTATTAATGCAAAGGATGGCACTAATGTTTCGTATGCATGGAGGTGGTGCTATAAAAAAAACAAAAGCAACACTAGCATGTAGCTACCATTTCTACACCATTAATTGAGTCTTATTATTTATTTATGGTGATGTAAGGATATTTTTATCACTATTGTAGCATATACAGCTAAAAATTATTTTATAATGATTAAATATTTCAGAATTTTAAAATAATTTTAAACATGTTTGATGCATTCCATATTTGAATTGTACTGGTCAAAAGCCCGAGGAAGACCATGATTATGGTCGAAAATGTTAGTTTTAACTAAAATTTGTTCTTACTGGGATATAAAATGGTTCTAGTGTGTTGACCAACCTGAAATACTAATTCTATTTTCAGAAAACAAAAAAAGAAAAATCGAAATTTAATTTGGAATTGATCATTAAATTTAATATGAGATGGCAGCATAACTGCCTACCTCTAGTCAAATTAATTAATTTCTAATATTTAATTATAGCCTTTACAAAACCCAAGAATTGGCATATTGTGTAACATGTTTATTATATAACAGGTTATAGTTGTTGATGTTTATATGTAATATGTCTGAACACAAGTTTGGAAAAATGTGTGATCACAAGTGACACTAAGATGCTAGCAGAACAAGTGCTGCTAAACACATAATGATGCAGTATGCACATAATCCAGGACTTCCCCTCTTCTCATCACTCATTAAGAAAAGTCATTTTTTTATAATTTGACTTGCTCATTATGAGAGATGCTCGTTAAGTGAGGTTCCACTGTATATTATATTAAATCTATTTAAAGATTTTTAGAAGTGTTTTATTTATAAAAAGTTAATTTTATACATATTATAGCATTGGATCTAACAAAGTACAGATAATAAAACAATCATAATCCTATCTTAAATAATTTTTATGCATTTACATATTGATATGTATATACTTATTAATGAATACTAGAAATACTGTATTTTCTTGATTCTAAGATGCATTATGAGTTTGAAGTAAGATTTAAGACTTTTTTTGAAGGAAAAAGTTCTCAAACAATTAATTTTATTGTCTGTTAAGTAACAACTAGTTAAAAAAAACAATACAAATGCTATGAAACAGATAATGTTTGGCAGTTCTATTTTCATGCTCTTCTGCATATAAGTAATTTATCCAAAAACACATATTCAGCAGCAACGTAAATCACATACAACACCTTATTTTGCCAAGGAAAAAGTTTAATAATCAAGAATGTTTCCAGCTTGTTCTACAAACCATCTTCATGTGTTGAATTACATTCTATTATTAGAATATAACATTCTAACAGAATTTCAAATGCAACAAATTTAAATATAAATAAAAGAACACAAAACAACTTTAAACAAAGTGAACATTACACAAAACCAAAGTCAAACAAGTAAAATGGCAAAACCATATTTAGGACAAGACGATATCTTGGAGACGGAATCACTTTGATGCTCAAGGCAGGTCTCGTTCTCATTCTCCTATCTTCTTTGATTTAACGATTGCTGCAACTTTGCCTGCCTCGACCATGAGGTCCTCCACGAGCCATTTTCGGTGAATGTTCTGTCAGTAAAAATTTACTAAGAAACTGATAATTTACTTAATTTGTATCAGCAGTGCGATATTTACAATAGCGTCGATATATAATAAAAATCCAAGATCACACAGCTGTTGACTCGAAAGGTCAATTAACGTGAAGTGAAAAAATGTCTCTCCTACCTCATCCCTGATGTCCATGTTGACTTCAACCATGTGTTCTGTGTCTTTTGTTCTGTCGTTAAAAATTTACTAAAAAACTGATAATTTACTTAATTTGTATCGGCAGAGTGATATTTACAATGGTGTCGATATATAATATAAATCCAAGATCGGCACAGCTGTCAAATCGAAAGGTAGTAAATAGATGTCTCTCCTCGTTAGAGTTTAAGAGCAAAGTGAGGTCAAAGGGCAAAGGTCACGTGCAGGTGCCCTCAGTCCTAAGGTCAGAGTTCACTTCTTAGAATGGCTGCGGGTGGTACTCTCCCCTACATGACTTTGGTGGGGTGAGGTGGCTGTTTTGCCTGTTTGTAGAAGAGGGTCACCATTTTGGATTTTATTCTGACTTGATTCTCAGTCCCCTGACTACATACGAGTCTGGACTTTTTTATGCGCAAATGATTTGGGCATAAAAACCCTAACATGTGCCAAATATCAACTCTACATGTACTCCTTCATACCTCTATGCTGATAAGAACATGAGGCAATACAATTTTATAAACAAGACATAGTCTTGTCAATAATAATAAATGATGAAACAAAATATAAATATAAATACAATAAATAAAATTGTTTTGTGTTATTTTATTTATATTTAAATTTGTTGTATTTGAAATTCTGTTAGAATGTTATATTCTAATAATACACTAGTGTGCAAAATTTAAGCAACAATTATTTTTTGCCATAACTCTGCAAGAGATCACCTGGGAGGCATGAAATTTAGAATACAGAGACAGTATTTTGTACTTAAAGGATGAAGAAAGCATACTAGTGCAAAAATGAATAGAATGCATACAGTATAAAATCAAAGCCTCCTTATTGTAATCTTGCACTGCATGTGCTTACTGCACATGTTCTATGTGCCCTCACATCACCTGTGATGTCTTCTTCCTGAATATGAATCACTTTTCTACTGAGTTGGGTGTTTATTGTACAGATCGCAATAAGCCCTTTTCTACAATTTCATAGCTGTCTGGTTAAAAATTACATTGTTGCTTAAGTTTTACACACCAGTGTAGAATGTAATTCGACACTTGAAGATGGTTTGTAGAACAAGCTGAAAACATTCTTGATTATTAAACGTTTTCCTTGGCATTGTAAAATAAGGTGGTGTATGTGATAACTATCAGGTTGTTCGGAAAGTAATTTCGTTTTTCTCCATGGAAAAAAACACAATATTTTTATAATAAATAAATACAGTGGTGCCTCGTATAACGTACGCCTCGAATAACGGACGCTGCGAATAATGGACTTTCTGTTTGACCGTTACGTGACTCGAGCAACGGACTTGCTGCGAACAACGGACTTTCCGTTCGGCAGTTACGTGAGACGAACAATGGACTTTTTAGAACAAGTGCGAATGATGTTTCCACTCTTTTGCCGTTGCCAATGACAATCTGCTATTTTTAGGATATATTAGTATTATTAGAATGTATTATTAGTATATCTGAAGTAGAAATGTAATGTAATATATGTTGATGATTTAAATAAACATTAAATGTAATGTAATA
>NW_019384430.1:7313-60846 GCF_000671375.1 Centruroides sculpturatus | reverse complement strand
CCATATAAATAAAAAAGATGCGTTCGCAAAATTAACTCAGTTAAAATTTAACATTGTTTATGCCAGAACTATATTTTTTTGATAAATAATAAAAAAGTGTGTTCAAAATGGTTTATTTTGTACATATTTTAATATTTTTTATTCAAAATATTTTATAAACATAAAAATTGGCTTTTTTTTAATCAGAAAAAGTCATAGGGAAAGCAGTTAAACAAGAAAAACTTTTCTAAATCATTTATTTTATCATTAGGTATTATTATAATAATAGACAGATGTCATCGTCTCTCGAAATACGATATCTTTCTTATTTCGCTGTTGATAGCCCGACACGTGCTCCACAGCCATCTTATATTTTCTCGCGCGCGTGGGATTGTGAAATCTCTCTTATGACTGGATCTAGTTTCGAGAACTCTCTCGAGTCGATCGCGATTGAACCTTGTTTTAGTTGAGATTGAAACAGTCGATGGTGGTTACACTAGGCAAGCAGGGTATAAGGCTCTAGTAGTGTTACAGAGTATAATACGTATATTTTAATATATTTTTTAAAAGAAACAAAATCACTGAGAAATGTTACGTGTGTTTAACAACGGGTTCGGAAAACTTTGAAAATGTTAACAACGGGTTCGGCCGAACCTGTGCGAACCCACTGAATATCACCACTGTGTCTGTGCCATTTTCATTTTTTATGGTACAGTATGGTTATTTTATGCTGCGGAACGAATTATATGTTTTAACATGTATTTCTATGGGAAAATGCGTTTCGTATAACGGACGTTTCACTTAACGGATGTGCACCTGGAACGGATTAAGTACGTTGTACGAGGCACCACTGTATTTTATTGAATTATATATCAACCATTTTGGTCAAATACCTGTTGTCATCATTTCTGGTAGTAGCATGATTTCACATTCATAAAAGTTTTGATCATTGCTTACAAAAAACTGATCCAAGTGATTTTTGACATTGTCATTTCAAGTAAATGTCTTACAGTTAAAAAACATTTGTATAGTCTGGAACAAGTAATAATCTGAGTGTGCTCGATCTGGCAAATATGGTTGGTACTGATAGCACAACCCATCTAAGTTATAACAGTTTCTGATGAGTTACCAAACTTGTGTGAAATTTGACATTATCGTGGTAAAACACTACACCTATTTTGTTGGTCAATTCTGGCCACCTTTTCTGTTTGATGATATTACTCAATTTGCTTACTCAATGGCAGTACACTTTCAAATCAATTGTTAAATTGTCTGGTAAGAGCTTCAAAAAAAAATTTCCTTAAAATCTCTTAAAATCTAAAAAAGAGAGCATCTCTCTTTAAGAATATGTGGAACTCATATATCGAGCTTTGAAACGAAACCAATTTGTTTCAAGTAATCATAAACAGTTCAATTTGACAAATTTAATCTCTTAGTGATTTCACGTGTTGTTATTTGGCAGTTTGCTTCAGTCAGTACCTTTATTTTGTTTTCATTGGCTTCAACTAGCCATCCAGAATGTGGTGCATCTTCAAATTTGAATTTCCAGAACGAAATTTTGTAAACCAGTTTTGGCACTGTCGTTCTGTCAATACATCTTCTCCATACATGTCTCACAATTTTTTTCTCACTTGAACAACATTCTTACCTTTTTAGTAATAAAAGAGTAAAATATGCCGAAAATGCTGCTTTCAATCTTCCATATTTGATGGGATACAAGAAATAAACAATTGCACAAAATCAAACAAAATTTTTTACAAATAAGCCTTAAAATGCTAGCTGTCAAAATATATAATGATAATACAATTTAGAATGAAAATGGCAGAAAAAATATGATTAATCCATCTAGTGGTAAAAAAAACGAAATTACTTTCCGAACAACCCAATAATTTATTTTAATTTTGCATCATTGTCATCTTAAAAGCATTTTGGACAATAAGTAGGCTAGTAATTTAAATTAAATTCTCATTACCAACAAAGCTCACTTAAACCAATATGACTGTCAAGTCATATCGGTTTAAGTGAGCTTCAAGTAAAGTTATATTCCATATAACCTTATTTGAAGCTTATATGGAAGATATGATCATGGAAACCATGTGCCATGACTATATCTTCCATATAGTCATGGTATATGGTTGCCAGTGGAAGTTTATTAAGAGTGTCATACATTTACATCATTATCACACTCAAAAAAATTCCAAGCACGATGATAGTTTATAAACATCCTTTAGGACTGTTACCTGCAACAAATTTCATTACACTGAAGCAAAAGTTCTCCAACAAAACAGGTCTTAGCCTTAATATTAACAAATAGACAAACATATCTAGATGTAATTTACTCTATCAATTGATATAAAAAAATTTACTTATGAATTGACCATTTAAAAGTTACAAACAATTTCTTACTTCTGGCTAATTGTTCTGTTTAACCCCTTAAGTTCCCAGCAATTTTTGATATTAATGTAATTAAACATAAAAAATACTTAAAACTGAAAAAAATGAAAGAAATGCGTTAATTTTGAAGAAAAAGCTTCAAACTTTATTTTTCTTTGTCTCGCCTTTCTGTGAAATTTGACATGGATGAGTCATTGTTTACACAGCTGGAGTCAGATTTTCCGGGACATTCTCATAGAAGTCTCGGGAGGCGAAGGGTTTGTAGTAGGGTGAGTAGTAGCTGGCCATATATTTTTAAATATTTTTAAAAAATTCAAATTTTAATTGCGATTTCCGACCCCCCCAACTTAATTAAACGTGTATATAATAAAATCTATTCATTAAAAAAATTAAAAAACTATTGGAGGTGGTTTTTGACATCAGAAACTAGCTTTAAATAACTTTATCGAAGGAAAATCCATGCACTACAACTTTAGAACGATTAATTAATTTTGATTAAAAAAATCCCATTAAAAAACAATTAAGCCTTAATCGAGCCTTATCAAAGGCTAATTAAAATCGCGATAAAATTTTTTTGCGCGGGTAAAAATTTTTGAAAAAATTTGGAGACTTAAAAAACATTCCAAAAATTAAAAAAAAACAAATTTTTTTGGGGGGCCGAAAGGACAGAGTTTTATGTAAGGCTATGTAACCTGTCCGAGTTAATGCGGGCAAAGAACTTAAGGCGTTAAGACTGACTTTAATAAGAAATACATATGCATTCATCAATATTAACAAAATCTATTACTTTAATTCACCACAACACATTCCATCTATGAGAAAAATCAACATTAAAAATGGTAGAATGGTGTCATTAGCATGCAAACATGTGAAGTTACAACAACTGATGCAGGGAAACTTTTCTTGATTGGTGGGTAACATGTCAAGAAAAACATCATTTGGCATCATTTCTAAATTTCTGAGGTCAATAACAACAGAAAGACTTGCCAGAGTACACAGAGATTAGGAGACTGTCAAGTGACCAACTTGGTGCTACAGGATGAAAAATGTGTTTGCTTCTGAATATATACATATACAGTGTAAAGTAAATTTATTGTGTAATAAAGTTTAATTTGAACATTTATTTATAAAAATTCTGCTATGAGTATAAATGCAACAATTATAAAAATAATGCAATATAAAATTTTTTATATTTTTATTGAAATTTCTTATGTTCTGATATATTTTGCATACCTTAAAACATCTTAGTAGAGAAAATTAGTACAAAAAAGATTTATAGTCAATCACAGAAGTATTATATACAGAATATCATATATAACATTTTTATACAGGTGATCTATAAAAATGTGAAAAAATTTATATATTGCCAAAAGTATAAAGTAGAAAAATGACAATATATCAAGAGAGAACATCTGTAGAAGATAAATAGAAGAAAATAAAAGAGAATCCAGAAAGTTAGCAATAAGTATTTCTGCAGAAGGGAACAAAACAAGAAGAAAGAATAGATGAATGATAACATACTCCACTTAATGGACTTAAGAATTTTCAAAAATCAAAACAAAACCAAATATGATGAAATACAAAAGATAATCCAATGAGAAATAAGAACCACAAAGAAAGCTCATATGACTGAATTGTGCACTGAGATAGAAGAATACCAGAAAAAACATGATCTCTTTAATAGGCACAAAAAGATCAGAGAAACTACTGGGAATTGCAGGCAGAGAGTATGTGCATTGCTAAAAGACAAGGCAGGAACCTGGCAGCAGATACAAAAGACAAGCTTAATATATGGAAAAAAATACATAGAAAAACTATTCAATGAAAATTGAGGAGAACGACCTATCATAAATAGTAACAACAGACCACCAATACTGGAGAGTGAGGTTATAAGAGCCTTAAAAACATCCAAAAATGGGAAAGCAAATGGTCCAGATGACATCCCTGTAGAGATGTCGAAACACCTATCAGAAGTGAACATTAATGAACTAACAGAACTTTTCAATGCCATCTATGACACCAGACATTATCCCAAATGATTGGTTGCAAGCAACTTTTAACACCATACCAAAAACAGCCAATGCCAAGTCATGTGATGAATACAGAATGATCAACCTCATGAGTCATGCTTCAAATTCTTAAAAATCGTTCATAACAGAATTTACTAAAAATGTGAAGAGAACAATGCAGAAACACAGTTTGGCTTCCGGAATTCCATTGGCACTTGAGACCCATTTACAATGAAGGTTCTCATACAATGATGCAGAAATATGGGCTGTGACATACATATATGTTTTTTAGATTATACAAAGGCATTCAAACAGATGCCAATATGAAAATGATGATCCTGGGACAGTAGATAATTGGTGTTGATGACAAAGACACTGATCAGAATCATCAGCAATCTTTACTGGAATCAAACCATACAGATCAAGGTGGAAGGTCAACTGACTGAGCAAATTCATATCCCTAGAGGTATACAACAAGGCTGTGAATTATTCCTCCACTCTCTTCAACATATACTTTGAGAATATTATTTTCAGAAGTACTGGCTGATCTTGACATCAGCATCAAAATCAATGGAGAATATTTGAATAACATTTTTAGCTTATGAAAATGTTTGCTAATACTTTCAGTAACATAAAGTTACCGTCATCAGGCAAATATTGAATACAACAGCTATTGAATTTTACATTTTTTAAAAATATCGTTACACAATGATATTGGATTTTAGATCCTTATAACCATCAATAAAAATTCAACCATGTTTTTGTGCACTCGGAGACTTCCTTCTTTCTAACATAGAGGATACCACATTGCACCACAATGTTCTCGAGTTAGCGCATCTGGCTTGTTACAATTCCGTATTCCAATTCAAGAGCACTATATACACACAGGGAAGAAGTGTGCCAATGGGAAGTCCATTGTGTGGAGATTTATGCGAAATGGTGATCAGAGCATTAGAAAGCAAGGTCCTTCCCTCCTTTCTCCAAAATATTATCCTATACGGTAGATATATCGACAATATAATTATCCTTTGGGTGTAAATAAGTTTATTCTTTTGAACTGAGAGACTGATTCAATCTCTCTAATGTCATCTAGAAGTTAAATCAGTATAGTAGTCCTATTAATAGATTATAGTCACAATGGACTAATAGTAATAAAATAATATTTAAAGGAATAGAAGCATTAATTAATTATATTAAATAAAACTTAATATAATTACTTACATGATCACAAAAACGAACAACGGCATATTCTTTTTTGTGATTACAGTTAATTTTCTTCACCTGACCATACTGGCTAAAATGATTTGAAAGAAAATCTTTATTGTTCAATTCTTTGGGAATTCCTTTACAAACAATAGATGTTATTTTCTTAATCTCCTCATGAGATGCAATTCTTCGGTCTTCCGACAAGGAATCAACTTGAACGTGTTTCTTCTCATTTTCACTCTGAAATACAACTGAAATATTTTGAACAATAAGTATCTATTTAAATTTTAATAATAACTTATAAAATTAACATATTTTTTATTCTATTCCTGGAACAAGTCATAGTAAACATGTTTTGAATATTCTAATGTTCCAGAGATAATTTATAAAAACAATTGATATAGATATCTACTATTGATATAGATATCATGTATATTGTGAGATCTGCGATTTTTACGTAGTTGTCAGAAAAAAATTTGTAAACAACTCCAATGGAAAAAAAACCATTCTTGGTGAGAATTAGATCAGAGGTCACTGTTTGTTTTCACAATTAGGTGGGAAAGTTGACACTTAGGTGGCAGGAATGCACCATCATCGTCAACAAAAGTCGATCACATGTTAGATTTCCCACAACAATGATATAAAAGCTCGAGCCCCTGGAAGCTCAGGGCAATCCAAAGGAAGTTATACTTGTTAATGTGTGCATTGTGTCTCCATACACTGGATGCAATGACCGAAAGGAAAAGACATCGACATACAACAGACCACAACTTCAAACTTCCATACTTATCATCATACTACAGTTCCTGCACTGACTACGATTTCTACGACCCATTCAATGCATACCATTCATTTCCTCATAGAGGTATTTTTATTTAGAGCTTTGAGAACTCTCTCTCAGAATAGTCGTTAGAGCTGTTAAGAGTTGGCCTTTGTATAGTTAACACATATTTAACCGCATTTAACCTCTATATGATTATCGCTATTGTAATTAGGATTAGTTATTCAATAAATGCTTTGTTATTTTGTTAACCTGTTGCCTGTCATTAAAAAGATGCCTGTTGGCTTACCGATGCACTCCCCACTCGATTTGACCTCCTAAGCCATCCAACAATCCGAGACCGATCTTTGTGGACTGTGCCAGGTAAGTGGTCATTAGGGATCGTCCCAGTGACCTTCGGCTTGTCTCACAATATGAAAAAACTTGCAATATATTAAAATAATTACCAGAAATTTTGGAAATGTTTTATTAATTAACATTTTTATTAGAAAAAACAAATTGTCAGTCTAAAAGTTTTAAAAGATTATTTTGGACAGAAATAGAAGTAAAAAAGTAAATTTGAGTTAAATAAATTTTTACAATAAATGTAGTCTAGAAAGTAAACAATGAGAGAATATAAAACAATTATCTTTACTTGGAAGTGTTAAGAAATCTAATGTACACAACATATTCAAATAACTTGTCAATCATGACTTTTTACCTTGAATTTGATGATTGGTAAAAAATGATCAGATTTGAGATTTTGCAAATGTAATGTTGACTCATCTCTTAAGTACTTTAAGACTATCAGAATATTATCTTACGCTTTAATATATCCTCCAATGAACACAGACTTTAAAATTATATGTGGTGTGTCTAAAAAGTTTGGTGAATGTTAGAATAAACAACTACAACAGAAGATATAGAAATTACTTTTATTAGCCTTCAAAGTACTCTCCAGGGACATAACACACTTTTGAAAACATTTGTAAAACTTCTGAAAACAGTTGGAAAAGTCTTGTTTGAGATCACCTTAAGAACAGTTGTCATACATGCCTGTGTGAGGGGCTAGCTGGGGGTACAAAGTTGATAAAACTTGTGTACCACTTAATCGGCAGCTAATCATGAGATTAGCCCACAGTCGTCTAAAGGATGGCTTTTCTATGAGTGATAAAAGATGTGGAGACTAAACGATTGTAAAATCACAGTCTCCTCTGTCAGGATTCCCAACACCAGTTAAGTAAATTTATAACACGCGCCCTAACTCGCATTTACTTCTAATTATAAATATCTGTGATGTTTGAGTGACAATGTCTGAATAAATCATATGAGGGTTAACAGTTGAGTGAGTGGGAAAATGCAGATCATTTGATACTAATAACAATAAATTTATTATAAACAAATTAAATGGATGATTACAATAAAGTACAAATGATCATTAAAAATACAACTGACATGAGAATGCAAATGAATGAAATTATTAACATTATCTAGGCCTATCCTCATGGAGAGTTTACAATATTTCTAACGATTTATACTACCTTAACAATACTTTTCTTCATTCATAAATGTTAGATACATATAAGGAGGATCTTCTACTTGAACCTGTAATTTCATTGAACATGGTATAGTATGGCCAATTTGAACTGTAAAAATTGCATAACAAATTCTCTTCCAGGAACTGTGCAGAAAAGTGGGAAAATCATCCCCTTATATAGAGACAACGGCCGAATAGACGGCCAAGTCCCATGCATGGCTGCTTATGATTCACTTCAAGTCAGCTGCCAGGAAAGGAAATCAACTTCCTATAACGAAAATATTAGACATCCGTTTTTCGAATAAAATTCTTAAAATTATAAAATATTAATTTTCTATTTAAATTTAAAACGTTATTTTCACAAATAATTCCTTTAAATAGCTGACCCTCAAATCTCAATTCTCACACCTGCATTGCAGAAACATCAAGATTGAGGGAATATGACAGATGATCCAAAACAGTTTCACAATACTGAGCCAGTACTGGGAACATAAGGATCGCATAATATACTGGTATGATGGCACACCAGCATGCAGCAAAATTCACTTTCCAGTCTCTTGGAATTCTTGCTGTACATGCTGCATGTACAGCAAGAAATGTGGTAATCATGGTTTGACTGGCAGGTGCTAATTCCTTATGGATGATTCCATCTTTGTCAAAAAACATTCAACCTGAATGCAGTTCATCTTCTGTTTCCTTACTAAAGCCAAACAATTGCTGAATTAGATTGGACTATATTACTGCTACTATTAATAATTAAATGCTACATAATTTGGCCTACAGGTAAATGTTAGGTGCCATCTCTTATTAAATTTAATAATTATAATTAAATTAATATTTATTAATTAATTATACAGGTATTACTAAAGGATTATGGTAGCATAACTATCTATCTTTAGGCCAAATTATGTAGCGTTTAAATATTAAATAAATACAACCTCACCATAAACTGTAACCGTAATATTTGCTAATCACACCTAAATTCAAAATTTCCAGCAAATAAATGTTAAAAATACACATCAAACGTTTTCGGCCACTAAATTTATCGGCCTTGCTCAGGAAATACAAACTGGAAAAACCATTCTATAAATAGAACATAGCTGCCTTTTAAATTTTAAAAGAACAAAAATGGCTGTGACATATCTTGTATGACATATATTATGAGTCTAGATAGTGTTCCCACGCTGATGATACCAGAATGACATCCATGTTGATGCAGTTTCCACTCATGCTCACCTTGTAGATCTCTACTGCTTCTAAAATTTTTATATTTTGCCTGTCGAAAACCTTGTGTATTAGCTTGGCCTGGTCCCAACAGGGGGAAATCCCTGAACCGCTGGCATACCATGCTAAAGCCGTATTGATGTTACCTTTTAGCAAGTCATATTTGTGATCTTTTAGTTTGGCTTGCAGCGATCTGTACATGGATCCTATGTAAGTTAGTAATCTGTCAAACCTCTTGACATATAGGGGATGCGGTAAATCCCAGGAGCCAAAGCATCTTCAGTGTCATCCTTCGCGTTTGAGAGAAGGCATAAAACGGTGGGTTTCCTTCTATAGGTAAGGAGTACGTTTAAATTATTTGCAATCTTTGTATATATGCAATGTAGTGTCGGATTGTAGTCTAAGATCATCCGATTTGCTTCTGCTTTTTTAACCTTGTTAGATGACTGAGTTAGATATTTGGATGCAAGATTGTCAATAAACGTGCGGCCATATCCGTGATTGTATGCTACTTGTTTGAGATGTTCCAGTTCATTGTTGGTATCAGACAACTGTGTAGAATGGGAGTAAGCTCTGGCCACGAGAGTGCAGAATGCTGATGTTTTATATGACCATGGGTCTGCTGAATTAGAAGGTATGAATAGGGGGGTGGAAGTAGCCTTGTGATAAATTGCTGTGACGAATTTTCTATCAGCTACTTGAATCCTGATGTCTAAGAAATTAATGCTATTACCACTCTCCCGATCCTACTTTAGCGTTAATCTGTAGCTGTTATTATTAAACATTTTTAACACATCCCCAATATTAGGACATTTTCTCCATACAATTAAAATGTCATTGACATATTGGGTGTACAGAAAGATGTTATGCTTGATGTTTTTTAATGATCGCTCCTCCAATTTTAGCACAGTATGCCAGCAATCCAGGGATTTCCCCCTGTTGGGACAAGACCAAGCTAATACACAAGGTTTTCGACAGGCAAAATATAAAAATTTTAGAAGCAGTACGGATCTACAAGGTGAGCATGAGTGAAAACTGCATCCACACGGATGTCATTCCGGTATCATCAGCGTGGAAACACTATCTAAACTCATAATATACGTCATACAAGATACGTCACAGCCATTTTCGTTCTTTTAAAATTTAAAAGGCAGCTACGTTCTATTTATAGAATGGTTTTTCCAGTTTGTATTTCCTGAGGAAGGCCAATAAATTTAGTGGCCGAAAACGTTTGATGTGTATTTTTGACATTTATTTTGTTGGAAATTTTGAATTTAGGTGTGATTTGCAAACATTTAAATATTAATAGTAGCAGTAATATAGCCTGATCTAATTTGGCAATCATTTACTTAATATAACTATCAATCATATGAATGTTTATATTTCTGATTCCTTATCATTGTGATTGTTTAAACCAGTTGTGTACACACTTTTTACTCACTGCATCATTCTTGTATACTTTGGTCAATAATTCATGCATCTCCATTGCTGTTTTCCACAATCTGCAGCAGAACTTCATGTTGGCTGTTCTTCCATTGCTTTTTGATGCCATCTCTCACATAGACTGTGCTCAAATGACTACAATGGAAGTCTACTTGCAGCCACAATTATTACATGCTAGGAGGCACTTCTAGGCATGTCCCTGCATGTCCATGTGCATGCTCAAACTCATTGCATGTGTTGCATTTAAGATATCCTAACATTCACTGAACTTTTTAGACACACTACATAATTTTGTTTTTTAACCAGCAAATCTCATCTCCAAAATTTTAATAGTGATATAGTGTATGAATACCACTAAATCAAATATCCCCCTTTCTCTCTCAGTTTTTTAGTACAATATTATTTCTTATATACTATTTTCTTTATGCCATTCTTAGCGTAATTATCAAGTTTCAATAAACTTTATTACTAATAGAAAAAAAAGTATATTCAATAATGATAAATTATAATAATCAATAACAATATGCCAAAAATATTACACATAATAAAAAATATCAAAATTGAAAAATAAAAAACTAAACTTACTTCTTTTATGCATTTCTACATTAGTTTTTCTTTCTGATGTTTTAACATCAGCTTTCCTTTCTGGTGATTTGACACCAGCCAATGCTCTATTAAATAATCTTCCACCTTGTTTGGAAGACTCAAATTTGACAGGAAAAATTTTATATTTACTTATTGATCGCTTAATATTCTCTCTTAGATAATCGTGTGATTCTTTCACTTCAGGTTTCTCTTCCATTTGCTCTTTTTTACATTGCATCTCCTGTATGGTGGTATTCTTATACTCTCTTACAAAAGAAAAAGTTTCTGGTTTAACTGTACTAATTTCTGTCTTTTGTCCATGGTTTGATGCCAGGACAGATGTGTTCTGTAATTCAGTTTTAGTATCTGTAGCTGTTTCAAAAGCATTCTTATTTAGAGAAAATATATTTGATGTAGTATTAGGTACTGAAAACGATTTAGTTTGCAACTTTAAAGATGGCCAACCAGTATCTTGTGATGTGTTTGATGTATTAAATGTTCCAAACAAAGAACTAGAATTTTTTTTATTTAGTTCATCAGACTGATTGAATTGCAGCATAACTGAACTAGAAAGATTTGTTGATCCTTCTGATGAATTATCCAGAGAATTATCAATCCTATTAAATGTAAATGTTGGCCGAAATGAAAATGTTGGGGTAGTTCTTGGTTGAAAACATATACTATTATTTGAAGTTAACATCTGTAAAAATAAAAAATACATATATACATACATATATATATATTTATAACCATTGATTGTTTTAGTATTAGTACTATATAATTTGCTCTTCATAGCTCATCAATATGCCTTCCTTTTATACACAATATCAAATTAAATTCATTTGTTAAAAAAGTCACTTTCAAGGAGAGGACAGACATTCAAGTCTCTGACTTGAACAAATCTCGGTGAGCATGTAGCCCTAACACAACAGCTCCTCATCCAAATAATAGGTCCTATTTCTCAAGTGTTTCTGAAAAACAGACCTCTGAAAATTGAGAGTTTAGTTATAAGACTTTGGAAGTTTGGTTTCTTCTTGTAACAGAAATAGCTAGTGAATAAGATGCTAAGCATTCAGCTTCCCTGATGTAGGTTTTAACAATTTACAATTTTAACTTTTTTTCATGTGTAACAAAATTATTTTATTATTTTACCCCATCATTAGCATTATTATTACTATTACTCCTCACATTTAAAATTTAAAATCAAAAGATTAAAAAACATGACATCATTAAGTAAAAATAAATTTAAAAACTCACGCCAATGTTTGTATAACTTATGGATACAAATTCACTGAGTTCAGCGTTAATAAAGTTCCTTTAGTATTAACACCCACCCTCGATCTACCCAGGGTGTGGATTGCCTTATATCGGCGCCTAAAAAACGAAACGCGCCTAACATCGTATCGCCAACACGGTAGCATTTCCACGCATGCGCCGCTAGCATCGTAAAATATAAAAATTCAAACATATCAAAAATTATTTGCACGTTCTTAACGGAATTTCCGAATGCCTGTTTGAATTTAAATATTCTGTTCCTTTGGAACATCCTGCATGTTTGTCTTGTTAAATTTTGTTCTTTTCACCTGAAGACGATGATTATACATTCGTCGAAAGTGCTTGTGTTAATACTAAAGGAACTTTATTAACGCTGAACTCAGTGAATTTGTATCCATAAGTTAAACATGACATCATTTACTGTTTAGAAAAAACAAATTTTCTGTAGATTTAATTCTTGTATGTCATTAAATAAATGTTTAAATTCTTCATATTTATTTTCAGATATTTTTGTTCATGGTTATATACTATGTACAACAAATAAATAAGCTTCAGACATTAATGCAGGTGGACCAAAAAAGACAAGTCTGATATGAAAATAGGGTAGCATAGTTGCAGCATTTTTTTTAATTGTTAATGTTATGGACAATTTCCTCATGTGATCATGTTTTTTAAACTTTAGATATAACAATACCACCATTTCTGAAAATGAAGTCTCTATAGATTTAACAATCTACAGAGACTTCATCTTGCTAAACAGGAACAATGATGTCACTTTTTTTAATATCTTGTTTTATAAGCATTAAATGTGAAGAATAATAATAGTAATAATAATGATGTGATATGGTAAAATAAGCTCAATTACATAGGCCTAATGCCAAACATCTTATCTGCTCCGTTATCACTGTTACAAGAAGAAACAAAACTTCCAAAGTCTTATAAACTAAACTCTCAATTTTCAGAGGCCTGTTTTTTCAGAAATGCTTGAGAAGTGAGTACTATTATTTGGACGAGGACGAGTACTATTGTGTTTAAGGCTACATGCTCACCAAGTTTAGTTTGAATCATAGACCTGAATGTCTGGCTTTCTCCTTGTAAGCAAAATACCAAAACACTTTACATCAAACTTTTTCAAGATATTTTCCTCTCATCATCAGATGCTAATATAGAACATAAACTTAAAATAATAACCTATATTTAAAAATTTAAATAATTCTTTTTAAATATATTTCAAATAATCTCATAGGAAAACAATTACAGTTGATTCAGAAATACAGGCACAGTCTCCAATTTTTGGACAAAATACATTCCTAAAAATGTGTGAAAGTCAAATGTCTAAAAATCAAGCACTAAAGTTACATTTTATAAAAAGAATTCCATTCTTAGACAACTAAAAAAAGTTATGAAATATTTTAAGGTGAAAAAGTTGTAATTTAACACTCTGTGCATTGTATTTAAACAATATTCTATCCAATGCATACAATATTATTACAATACACAGAACATTATCTAAAATGTAAAAAAAAAATAGATTAACTAAAAAAACAAATAATAAAATTGCATGAACCTTTTAGATGAAACAATATTGACACCAAGACATTTTTAAAAGGTCATCCCCAGTGTTCTGAAGTGAAGAAAAAATAAAAATAGAACAATTAAAAAAAAAATGTCATTCAAATCTGGACTTAGCTGCACCATGACACTGAGATGAATATAAACAGTGCAACTCACATTAATCAGTTGACCGATGTGCATATGATTAAAACTAGCAAGTACAGGTAGGCCTCCTACAACGCAGTAGATACGTTTCTTGAAAATACCGCATTGTGGGAAATCGCGTTATAGGAGACACCAACTTTATACAAAAACTGGGATTCGGTTCTAAAAAGAGAAAAACTTGGCGTTTGAATGGCGTTTTTTGAATTTTCCAAACCAGCTATTGCTAGCCACGAATTTAACACTGATTTCATCAGCTTACGACTGTCCCATTTGTTTTAAATAATCAAATATTTTTAAGGCTTTGTGTTTAAGTGCAGTTTTACTTAAAGGCACCTGTTTCTTGTTCATATCTTCTACCCATAATATTAGTGCTTGTTCCATTTTTTTCATTATAGGTGCTCTCCGACAAGCAACATTTTTTGCAAGAATAGATGATCCGGATGCAACCAAATTTCTGATCTTTTCTCCCGATTGCTTAATTGACTGAATAGTCGACTCATTTAAATTAAAATGCCTACCAGTTTTGGATTGAATTAAAAATTTCTATCTTTGTTTAAAGAGTTATAAATTTCCTTTTTAATGATGGTTCTTTCTTTTCATTCGGCATTGTTATGGCTAAAATTTTTTTAATCAGTTTTGTGGACAGTAAAAATCGCAAAAAATAACTTCCTTTCACTATATAACTTGTTAAAAATATACACCCAATAGAAGTTTATACTGTATTTTGGACCACTTTTGCAATCTCCACTTATTGAAAGAGTATAAATGATCGAAAATTTAGTGATATATTTGAGTGTTTACGGTAACTGATGCACGTTTGTTTAGAAACAGGTCTTCCCCTGAAACTTTCAAGGGAATAACACACCAACGTCGACAAACAGCTGTTTTCAAACACTTTTAGCTCTGTATACCAAACTGCGACTCATATCACGTGATCCGTTGCAATTTTTCTGTTATGTGAAGATAATTTCTTTCTAATTACCATAAACCGCATTGTAAGAAAATTTCCACATTTTTCCAACCGCGTTGGAGCGAAAACGCGTTGTAGGAAGCCTACCTGTATTTTCATAGCCCCTTCTGGGCTCTTCTTCAGGCTTTCTTTTTATTCAAAACAAGCTGGCAGTTAATATTTGAATATAAATCAAATGGTAATAAAGAAGCCTGAAGAAAAGCCCAGAAGGGGCTATGAAAACACTTGCAAGTTTTAATTGTATGCACACCAGTCAACTGGTTAATGTGAGTCGCACTGTTTACAAATCTGGACAATTGTGTTACAATTTGGATACCATTTCCAATTTTCAAATCAAGAATATTCCAGGAATATTCCTGATTTGAAAATTGGAAATGGTATCTGAATGAACACAATGGTCTAGATTTGAATGTTCTTTTTTTATTTTTTTCTTCTCTTCAGAAAACCACTAAGATGATCTCTGAAAAGTCAAAAGCATTTTGGTGTCAATACTGTTTGACTGAAGTTAAAGATTAGTGCATTGTTATTGTGTTATACCTATGATTAGAAAGCAAGCTAAAAAGAATTTAATTTTTTACAATGACTTTGCTTTTACTGAAACTAAGATTGGCAGAAAACTCCCATTTTTCTTTTATCAGCTGAAAATTTATTAATTAAAGTGTGAATTTGACATATAAAAAATAATTTAAGGATATCAAAGTATTATGTACTAAGAGCAAGTTGTCTGTAAAATATTAAATGTACAAAAGTCATAGACTGTCTCTACTATTAATAATAGTTCTCAGCTTTAGTCAATTTAATTATTGTAAATTTAAATTTTTTCAGTGTTATTACAGTTCTCTTTAATCTAAACCTATTTAATAGCATTTAATAGTAAAGGAAAAAACCATTGAAACACATTTAATACAAAGATTTTTATATTTTAAGTATTGATGTCTTTAATAACTACTGTAAGTCTGATCTGATGAAATTATTAATTAATTACATTCTAATCTTTTCTAATTGTACTAGTAAATTATGTAAAAAAAATCATATTCAATTAATTTTTTATAATAATTTATGTACAATTTTCTGTGACATCATATATATCACATAATAAATCTATTTTAAGTCATAAATATTAATCAAATAATACATTCTTATGAACTTAAAGAATTTGCAATCAAAATAATATATTTACTTTCTATGCACTGTCATAAAACATTGAAAATAGAATTTAATATATACCTATTTTATCATCATTATGACATTCAAATTACATGATTTGTATTGTGAAATAATACTGTCTTAAATCATCAAAAAGTATTAATAAAATTGGAGTTATACCTACTCTATAAAAAACTAATATAGACCATAATATTTAATTCATAATTTAAAACACATACATTTATTTGCAAGATAAGTAAAAGTTATAAATAACGAAGAAAAAGTTTGCAATATAAATTTCCTGTTATTGCATTTGCTAAAATAAAATTTGTTTATAATTTTTGTTATAGTAATTAATTTAAAAAGGAAATTAATATGTAACAATATCATTAAAATTTAAAAAATTTTGTACAGGATATCCTTTTTTTTAAATTTAAAGCATTCCAAAATGTTTATTTCAGTTCAGTTTTGAATTGTTTGTGCAATTTTGATTTATTTTGTGGCTTTACCTCTTGATAATAAAGAAGCCTGAAAGTGCTAAGAGATTAGTATTTTTGTTTTGTTTTGTTCCAATAAAGCAGAGTATAACTAAATATAAGTTTCAGGTTTAAATTTTGTTTATATTTCCTATAGACGGACCCAAGATGTACAAAATTACTGAAGAAGTTATTTTTGGTTGGTAAAATTGCACTTAAGCCCTGTGGCGTGAAGGTCAGTTTTTAACACAATCAGCCTACGACCTATTCTACATGCTTTGCACGCAGACATACACCTCAATGCTTGTCTGTGTGCAAATCTATTGTTTGCACATCAGCGCCCAGATGCGGGTGAGCTCCCACTACATAACTACATAACATCAAGTACTCCACAAACAGTCAAGTGGGCTACACAAAGCTGGCATAGTCATGTGGGCTAAATAATTAAATGCTATAGTTTTGGAAGTACTGCCATTGGGGCTATCTAGATGCAACTTCTACCTTTTGGTTTTACAGTTTAATTATTTTGACTCCAATAAAGCAATATTTTCAGGTTTTATTTGAACTTCTAATACATTGATAAGCATTTCATGTTTCTGTTGAATAATTTTGCTGTGATAAACTAATAATTTTCAAATAATTATATTAACAATTGGCATATATTGAAAGAATCATAAATAAATCTAAAAAATAGAAAAGGTAAACTATATTCATTAAATTATGAAGTTTTCTGACATTAGATTCACTTTAAATACTTTTCAAGTAAATTAACAGCATAAAATATATTAAAATTTACAATTTAAAACTTATGGTAAATGTTTAACTCAAAAAAAAATTATTATTTACATCAAATACACTAAAAATAAGTAAAGAGAATGTATTTAATTAACTAGTTTTATATAATAACGAAGAAACGTGTCAAAGAAGTTATATTAAAATTCGATTTATTAATCACAACGTGAAAATAATGATATTGTTTACCTTTTTAAAATTTTCATCCGCCATATTTTAATAACCTCGTCCCGGCCCCGATGTTATCAAGTGGGAAAACACACGAGACGAACTGACGTCGAGGATTCTGTCAAAGCGTTCTTTTTGATGATGCCATTGTCAAAAATTATATCTTTTTAATAAACAAGAATGGGTAAGTATAACTATTAAACTTTAACTTTTTTTTTAAATCATTCGTAACATAATGAATTGACACGATGACAAATACGTAATTACTTTCGTAACGATTACGTTATTTTTACGTCAAACCTTGACGATCGTTTGGTTTTCAAAGGCATTTCTCTTTCCCGCCACCTGGTAACCTGCTGAGAATGTTTTTCAAATGTAAATTAATCCTTTAGATCAATACATTTTGTTAATAATGGATTATTTAAAAAATATTATATATATTAATTTCGTAAAAATTAATTTAATTAACATTATGTTATAATTATATTTTTTGAAAACGCGTTAATAGAACGTCACACTAAAAGTGACAAATGATCTCCATGTTTCCAAACAATAGCGTTGACAGTAGATATCACAGATATCTATTCTTCGTACCGACCAATCGGATACGTTGTTATGAATGTTACGTTGCTAAACGTACCAATTAGCGAACGGATATCATGACGTTGTTGTCATTAGGTTTATCGTAATGCGGTGTTATATTTTATATTTATAATTTTTAATGTATTTATTTATTATAAAATAATATATGTTTACCCGTTTTACGATTACATTTGTTATTTTTTATGTATAAAACGAAATATTCGTAATGGAAAAATACTTGGATGAAAAAAAATAAAAAGAGGATGCTGATTGGTTAATAATTTGCCATTTTTCTAAATGAAAATGAAAATTATTTTCAGTGTTAAATCATAAATTTTTTATTGTTTTCAAAATGCAATTAATGATTTATATACCTTAAATTGCATATTATTAATTTACATGTATTGACACATTAGCATCACTATATTTAAAAAAAAAATCCAAAAATAATGATATAATGCTATTTATTTCATTTGTTTTTAAAACAACACCTTCAGGATATTGAAATAATCAAACTGAAATATTTGGATTTTATATCATTTGAATATTTTGTTTTGATAATTTCAAAACTCTAACCCTTAATTCACAAGGTTAGTGTTGAATACAATGCTTCATATTTTGCAACAGTCTTACTTCACCACTTAATGCTTGCCGAGAAAAGATGCTTATTAAACAATTTTTCTCAGCAAGTATTAGATGATGATGTAAGATTGTTGTATCTCTGCTGAGTGCACTGTTTGTGCTGCATATTTTATTGTTTGCATATTTGTGAATGCAATATATATGCCCTCCTACTTTTTTAGTACTTCAAGAGTCATGCATCTTGTTTTATCATACCCAAAGAGATCAGAAATGAAATTCTTAGACATGAAGAGTCTAATGAAGATGGAAAGTGACTGTATTTCATTGACTGTACTGTTTCTTTGCATCACAGATGGATGTTTTTATATGTGATTATTTTTCGTTTTTAATGTGCTAAAACTATGATGTAAATTATATTTGTTAACTTTTATTTTTGATGTTGATGCTGTTGGGAAATAACATGGCATTTTTAAGTGATGAAATTTGTTCTGTAATCTTTTTTGGGAAATCTGTTTTTCTATGATTCTGGTTAAAGTTTTAAAAAATTTTTGTTGAATTTGAATACACTTTCTTAACCTTATTCTTCCAAAACATACACATTAACAGCCAAAAAGTAAAAATGTAAAAAAGCAGCCAAGTATCACAAGTTATTAACACCTAAATAGGGACCAGTTTCCCATAAAACTCCTCCCAGAAGGCATCCCTCCTTGGCAGATCACCCACATGTCATGTTGTAACCAAATAAACCAAACTATAATAATTTATCTATAAACTTGCTATTTACAAGGACATATTTCCCACAAAGTTATAGGCAATCTAATTATGTTCTTAAAATGGGTTTTACCACATATATTTTTGAAATTTCTGATTAATAATGCTGGGTGTAACAATTACTGCAAAGGTACTTTATAAATCTGAGCGAACAGGACTTAACAAGCTAGTTATTTATATAATTCTATAATTTATTTGTTGTCTTAACAGAGTTTTATTTCCTATTTCTCCTGTTTTAAGATTTTCTTTTCTTGTGATGAATTGCATACATTCATTCATTGGCCTTCCAGGAGGAGTTTTATGGGAAACTGGTCCCTATTTAGGTGTTAATAGAGAGGTTGAGGCGCACGTTTTAAACNGCAGGTATGAGAATGTTTATAATTTGAATATAAAAATTCTGTGCAAATACTGATCCAGGAACTTCACATTTAATTTCAAAACAGTCTATAATGACTCTACAACTGAGATTTTTTTTTAAAACACTGAGGCATTACTTCATTTATTACATTCCTAGATGGCCATTTGATCCAACCTTGCAACCTTTGATATAGAAAATATAGAAGGCTATAGCATATTCATGAAGCTGTTTCTTGAAATCCAAATAAAGTTAATGTGACTGCAAAACTGAAGTCTAATTTTAGTCTCATTAAAAACATCACAAGCTTATCTTTCTTTTTTATCTATACTTTTCCTGGATTTCTATCAAAATTTTTGTAAATTTATCAATGAAAGTAGGAGAGATAGTACATTAAGAGAAACTTCAGACATATCCCAAAAAAAATTATAAAATTCGATGGAGTCAGAAATTTTCTCTTCTATTTCCTTCTTACATAAATGTAAAAATATGAAAAAAATTTAATATTTTTCTTTCTCTTCTGACTTTTGGATAATATATAACTTCAATTTTTAAAAAATTTCAAGCCAATAATGATTATAAAATTTCCAAAAAAGAGTTAAAAAGGTATAAAAAAGGAAATAATTTGCAGAGAAAAAACAAACATATCCAGACATATCCTTGCAAGTTTTCTCTGCATTAATTGCTATATTCTACTGTAACCTAAAAAACATACAACTTCTTGTGTTTGGACCACTCTGTACAGATTTCACTCCTGAAATATAAGCTTGGGTTCTTCATTCAAAAAATGTTCATGTATAAAAAAGAAAGTTTTTGTGGAAGTCTGCACTTCTCTGTAAAAAGCAACCAAGTAATAAATAAGTACATACAGTCGACCCCCCCTATAACGCGGTAGATACATTCCACTTTATAAGAATTTCGCGTTGTATTTCGTCTTTTGATTCGTTCATGGTTACAAGAAATCACCACATAGAGTCTCTCAATGCTCCGTAAATATAACAAACACATAAATAAATAACACAAAATAAATTGTAGCTACGTGTCGATTCTGTATGACACGTCCGAACGTGTAAGCTGAACAATAGTGTGGGGGAGTGAGTAATCAAGGGTTGTGTTGCGCTCAAACAAAAGACGAATCAACGAGATTTGAAAATCGCGTAAGTCGAGGTATTACTGTACATTGTTTTATGCCTCAACCTCTCTAATAACTTGAAGAAAACCCAGAAAACTCCATGTGGTCAGCTCAGTGATGCACAAAATCCATAACCAACTACCAGTGTAACAGTTTAGATTCCACATAATTGAAGTGCTATGTGCTACTCTTCAAAATAATAATATAGCAAGTCTACTTCATGCTATATCATTGTTACAGTAATTAAATGAATATAATATATATCAATTAATTTAATTTGCTGGATTTACATGTAGCACCATCTATTGGTAATTATAAACTAAATACAGTATAATTTATAGAAAAAAGGATATAATTTTTAAAAAAATAATAAATCCAATAAATATTTTGAGGTGGTATGTATGATGTTATCTAAGTTAGTAGTATATTAATGGAACTGCCGCATTTCGTAGGAATTGATTGAATGGCCTAAGGGTGCATAGTGAATAAACAAATATTCTCATTTATTGTTTTTAAAATTAATAAGCTTAAAAATCTGCCTTATTGGATTTCACTAATTTACAATGAGAATTAATTTCTTATGTGCTTTCAGGCAACCAAATTCATTATCAGAAGATACAATGGGCTTGATTGTCTGAAAGTGCTGATGAAACTTATTCGCAACATAAGTTAAAATCTGTACAATGAAAGAGTAGACATGATTCCGCTTGAACTGGAATGATCTATGTCAGAGGAAAGGGGTGGTAGAAAATGTGATTAACATGTGAGTAACATTAGAATTAAGAGTAAATAATAAGATCAATAAAAATGGTATAAAAACATTTTGGAAATATTTAAAAAAAATGGTGAGAGATTAGATCCATATCTCAACTCCCAAGGAAGTAGCCACATGGCTCCTTTCATCTGACTTAGACCCTTCCATCTCAGGTGGACTCATATCTATTCTTTCACTTCTAGGACTATAGTGAACTCCAATACACTTTTTTCCTAAATCAGACTGTGCTGTGGTGAAGTCACCTTCTTGTGGTGGAAATTTGAAAAATGTAATACAGTAATACCCTGAACTTATGCTATAGGTGGGACCGAGTGATAACCGTGTAAGTCAAATTCGCATAAGCTGGGGTATAATTTCGCAATTTGTGTAAAATCCAAGTCGGATGTATGTAAGCTATTGTTGTATCTCTGCTGAGTGCACTGTTTGTGCTGCATATTTTATTGTTTGCATATTTGTGAATGCAATATATATGCCCTCCTACTTTTTTAGTACTTCAAGAGTCATGCATCTTGTTTNGACACGTCCGAACGTGTAAGCTGAACAATAGTGTGGGGGAGTGAGTAATCAAGGGTTGTGTTGCGCTCAAACAAAAGACGAATCAACGAGATTTGAAAATCGCGTAAGTCGAGGTATTACTGTACATTGTTTTAAGAATTAATTTTATTCCTGTCAATTTTGAGATTGATTTTTTTTTATAGGAAATCCATTAGAGCAGGAAAAAAATTAAAAGAAGGCCATTTTCATAATATTACTCAAAACATTCAACAATATACAGTTTTGTAAATCTATTTCACAAATGCACATACATAAATCTAGCTATCAAATTTCATTATAAGTAAGCTGCTCAAAGGAAAGTTAATTATGTACATTTACATCTCTTTTATAATTTTTTAAATCTATGTTTTATTTTAAAAATAAAATTTTAATACAAAAAGTTTTTAATCTCTTTAATGCTTATTACAAAAGAAAAGGTACTGTACATGCAAGATTTGATGTTACCAACACAGGACATAAGAGAACTCATAAAAGAATCAACATAAACATGTTAAGAATAATGAAAAGAATAATATCAATTATTACAAAAAATCTTTAAAAAGATTCTTCTAAAACAATACATACAAATGTGTCTTCATTCCAATCCAGTCCTTTCAAATGCACATTTGAGATTTTTTGTAATAATTGATTCATCCTGCAATATGTTTTTATCAAATAATAAACATGTTTATGCTTGGGAAAACCAGCAGCTTTAAAAAAGGAATATAAACAAGCAACAAGGCTCAACCAGATTTTTGGAATAACAACAAGATATGGGAAAACAAACCAACTCATATTCCCAACTGATTCAAATATACTAATTGAGGAATTTTAAGATATCTGCCCAATGAAGATTGCATTAGCAGCTGAACATTCAGATTTTACACCCCAGAATAGGCATGGTTATTTGAACACTTTTAACTATTATTCTGAATGCAATATTAAGCAATGGGGAGTTTAAACATTTTATATTTATTCAGTTACAGAAGTGCATTGCAACTAACATTATTACAATTTATCAAGTCAGATTTGAAATGAAAAAACTTGATATGAAAAAAAAATATAAACATAGTATAAACATAAAATCAGTATAGAAAAATGCAAATATGTATTTTAACAATACAACAATTTCAATGTTAAGATTGGTTTAAACTCAGAAATATAAGAATATCTGCTAGTTTAATTCCACATATTGTAAAGAGAAGGAAATTGAAGAGTTTTCAGTGCTGGCTAAAAATTATACTCATAAGATGCATTCAAAAATAAACATACAGAATGGGGATTAAAAAATGAACCAAAAACTTTTGAATTGAAAAAATTGAATTTATTTTAAAAGTTTAAAAAATTTTTTTAAAGTAAATTCAATTTTGAAATTCTAAAATGTGGACTGTGCAATGGCCAAGAAATGCCATGGCTATGCTGTTCTTCAGATGGCATTACTGTATTAGAAACAATGTTGGAATCAGGGTTTGTTGGAAATAAAATGTCCATCAAAAATTAGGAATGCTTTCGTAATTAATGAAGTAGGACAAATAAAAAAAACTATATAACTATGAATAATGACAAATAAGTACGTATCTCTTGAATTTTAATAAAACTTACTTTTTTATTTACACAGAGAAAGATGATCTGATCATTGAGGTAGAAAAAAGATTTTGAATTCCTTAACAATCTTATTCCAAAATTAGAATTGCTTTACTTTAAGGTTTTATATAAAACTTATACTTTAATGATTAAAATAAATCTTGATTTTTCTTTTTAGTTGCTACTTGCTCTTAGTTCAATTTTTTAATTACAATAAAAGCCTGCTGTAGGTGAGGGCTTGTCACGTCCACAGAGCCGGCCCTACCATAGGGCGAATGGAGCAGCCGCTCCAGGCGCTAAGTCCTATCGGGTGCCTCAGTGGTAAAGAAAATTAAAGGGTATAAATTAGGGGCAACCAAGGGGGGCGCCATAATAGGATCTTGCTCCATCCTAAAACTTGCCTCGGGCCGGCACTGCACGTCCATATGGTTGGAGTCCTCAATTACAACAGACCTTTATTGCAATTATGAAGAAAATAATTTTTCATTGATCATAAAGTTTTATGAAGTTATAATTGGAGGCTGTAAATTTGCTATAACAACAAATGTAAACAATTTTATCTAAATCCTTTATGATTTCTGTAAGAACTTTTCTGTTCAGTATGTCATATAGTCTGACTCTCTGAATCATCCTTTCAACATAAATACAAATTGAAGTAATTTTAATACTTTCATTCATCTCATTCTCACTGAACTGAGTATCATTTGAGAAAAATGGTAGCATTACAAGTTCAGTTGCTGAGTTTGAACACACAGTTTTAATTCATGGGAAGCCTTTTTCTGCCATTACTAAGTCACTAGGCTTCAAATGATTATGCCACAATCCATTGTTATACTTCTATCAGAGGATCATCCTCCATAATCACAAGACACAAATATCAAGCACCTGGAGATATTCCAACTAAATACTTGCAGGTATGAGAATGTTTATAATTTGAATATAAAAATTCTGTGCAAATACTGATCCAGGAACTTCACATTTAATTTCAAAACAGTCTATAATGACTCTACAACTGAGATTTTTTTTTAAAACACTGAGGCATTACTTCATTTATTACATTCCTAGATGGCCATTTGATCCAACCTTGCAACCTTTGATATAGAAAATATAGAAGGCTATAGCATATTCATGAAGCTGTTTCTTGAAATCCAAATAAAGTTAATGTGACTGCAAAACTGAAGTCTAATTTTAGTCTCATTAAAAACATCACAAGCTTATCTTTCTTTTTTATCTATACTTTTCCTGGATTTCTATCAAAATTTTTGTAAATTTATCAATGAAAGTAGGAGAGATAGTACATTAAGAGAAACTCCAGACATATCCCAAAAAAAATTATAAAATTCGATGGAGTCAGAAATTTTCTCTTCTATTTCCTTCTTACATAAATGTAAAAATATGAAAAAAATTTAATATTTTTCTTTCTCTTCTGACTTTTGGATAATATATAACTTCAATTTTTAAAAAATTTCAAGCCAATAATGATTATAAAATTTCCAAAAAAGAGTTAAAAAGGTATAAAAAAGGAAATAATTTGCAGAGAAAAAACAAACATATCCAGACATATCCTTGCAAGTTTTCTCTGCATTAATTGCTATATTCTACTGTAACCTAAAAAACATACAACTTCTTGTGTTTGGACCACTCTGTACAGATTTCACTCCTGAAATATAAGCTTGGGTTCTTCATTCAAAAAATGTTCATGTATAAAAAAGAAAGTTTTTGTGGAAGTCTGCACTTCTCTGTAAAAAGCAACCAAGTAATAAATAAGTACATACAGTCGACCCCCCCTATAACGTGGTAGATACATTCCACTTTATAAGAATTTCGCGTTGTAGGAATCCTTAAATACATGAGCTAATCACAGCCCGGACGTGTGCAGTATACGGACTACGGCTGTTTGAAAGGTTTTCTTCCATAAAATTAATTGATTCTAGACTAATTTGACTCAACATTTCCAAAACACGTATATTTTTTTGGGAATAATCTGTATAAACTATGCTATAAACAAAAAATTGTAGGATTTCTTACTGAGTGTGCACTGTTTGACGACGCCATTGCTTAAGCTTGTTTTTGTCACGGAGCAGCGCATCGAACAGCGGGTGTGTTTTCTAAGTTATTTTTCTGTGAAAAATTTGCTGAACTTTGGAGATATCATTAATAGAAATAATTTTTATGGCCGTTGAATAAGAAATGTTTTTTTCACAAGAAATGTATAAAATTACAGTACTGTATTAGACTTACAGTATTTAATTTATATACTGTACGGATGTTAGTAAACTCAACTTACCCGCCTAAACTCTCCATAGCATGTAAGTAGTTCGGCTGCTCATCCACTATTGATCCAGATTCGACCAATCCTGTCGTGACACAAGTCGGCGATGACGTTTTATTGCATTTTACGAGTCTCTTTTAGCATCTTTATACAAATATGGTCGCAATTTTTTTGCCGTGATATATGAATCCGCATTATAGGGGGTCGACTGTATTCTCTTTATCTTGAACTGAAATAAATAATTGAATTAAAAAAGACACGAGGATGAGATTTAGTTACTTATATTTACAATATTTGTTTAAAAAATTTACAGCATAGAATAATAGGTTTAAGATAGAAATAATTTTACATCAACTGATATAGACAAAGGCATATCATTTTCCTCATATAACATCACTGTTTCACTTAATTTTTCTTCTGATACATCAAGCAAAGAATTTTCCTCATAAGAAAATTTTTTGTCATACAATCTTGCACAATTTTCTCAACAAGTCTTTGTTATTCCTGCCATTTTTGTCTTCTTGATGCTCTGCATTAAAAGTAAAGAGAAATTATTAACATTAAATTAAAAAATAATTAACTTATATCAATAAACAAATGCATCTTTATTTTATTTGTAAACTTAAGAAACTATTTTTTTTCATTTCTTCTTTCATTATGTTATTAAAAATATTTTATTGACAACAATAAGGAAACAATATCTGTAGATGTTTTTACCAATTTATCTGTCAAGAGAATTCTTTGAAAACTTTTCCTATACAGTATACACCTCAGGAAATATAATAGGAACATATGCAGAACTGTCTGGATGATAAACCTAACAATCACCTTCAAAGTGAAAACAGTTGAATATTTTGTGGCTTGGTTGAGCCTTGTTTTTCTTTTTGTTTCTCTTTTTTCCATCATTTTTATTTCGTAAACTTCACTTCTGGCTTTTGTTCTCTTGACCTCACTGTGATTGGTTGACCCAATGGTCTGGTGGGTCTCTAGGGAAAGGGATGTAGTATTGGTCAAAGGGGGACTAGTATGAAAGGATAACAAGAGGAAAGCAGAGAAAATTGTTACTTTTTGGAGAGAAGAGCTGGGAAGGAGAGGACCTATATGCCAGCAAGTAGCGGAAAGAAGACCCCTCCGAAATAACGAACTCGAGGTTTATTTTGCATCATCACCTTTTGATCCTTTTCTTGTTTTTTTCTGTCTAAACCTAAGTGTTTTAATTCTTATCTCAACCCCATCTTGATCTAGTGTCCTTTATTTTGTAAAATTAGTTAAGCTAGACTTAAATTAGATTGTCCTTTGTTTGTCAGCATGTGGGAATCAATCAGCAGTATTGTCAAGGTTGGTCCCAAGTATTTTTGTATTTCCCTAGTTTGTAAGTTTTGTACATTTGTTTCTTTGGAAACTATTGCGTTTAATTGTAAATAATAAACTTTTAATTTATCAACGCCAAGCAATTCTTCAGACTCAGTCATTTGCTCTCGGCTACAATTTATTTGACTTAAATAGAGTTCCATCAGGACTGAAAATTTTCACATATTTAATTATTTCATGGCTACTTAACAGCTCTTTAAAGTATTACTTTATCCTCTGTATAGCATTAATCCATGCCTTTCTTCTAGCTGGGTCTTTTTTTCATTCAGAAAAGAATAAAAAACAACTCCTGTGATATTACTGTACAAATCATTACATCCTAACACGATACAAATATTTTGTTTCTTCATTTTAGAAGAAAAATTTATTGAATTTGCCATATTAGCTCAGTTGTAACTCTTGTTTGTAACTACAAAGTTCACTGTATTACCACAATTTGGTCACTATTGGTAGCACAAAACTTATAGATAAGGGGACTATAATAGGGTGGCCATCCATCCCCAATTTCTGGGACGGTCCCTGTTTTTGACCCTCTGTCCCCAGTTTTGTCCCTGGAAAGGAGTCTTGTCCCCATTTTATCATTTCCTTATGGTTACTATAATATTGTCAGTGTCACAGTTTTTCCACCATAGGACATGTCTAATGTCTTCAGCATTTCTAGTTAATTTTTTAAATGAAGTAACCAAGTTTTTGAGGAAATGCCAAAAAGGAACCAAATTTTAAAATAAGAACAAAAAATATAGCTAAAAAAATGCCAAAAGTAAATGGCTATAACCTTATTGGAGGAGAGCTGCTTGATTGAAGCAAATGTACTCAGTCAAAATTTAAATATTTAGGTCTCAGTCATGCATAAGTCCAGTACCCATTTGACAATACTTAAGCCTATACATGTAAGCTGCTACTGTGTACCCTAAAAAGAGACAATTGACATGTGTCCCTGGATTTGCCAAAAAAATTTGGTCACTCTATCTATAAGCAAATTTTCAAGTCTGTTAATTACAAAGTTATAAATACACAAGTTTTTTTTTTACAGATAATTGTTAACAAAAATAAAAGATGTTTTTATTAATGTTAGACTACTGTAAGTATAACTTCTTCATAAGATTTATATTGATTTAACTTATGGATGAAATTAGAGAGATTGAATCAGTTTCTCTAATTTCATCTGCAATTTAAATCAGTATAATAAGTTCTATTAATAGATTATAGTCACAATAGACTAACATTAATAAAATAATATTTAAAGGACTAGAAGCATTAATTAATTAAAAATAAAAGTTCTTGATAACAATATTTCTTAACGATTTTTTTTACTATTGTAGATCAATTGAAATTGATGTAGGCTAGTATGCTATTCATGCCAAGTGATATTAATCGGTAATTAAAACTCACTGTGTTTAGCTCGAGTGAATGGAAAACGATTAATAATGCTAAACACAGTGAGTTTTAATTACCAATCAATTGAAATTGTTATGTTTGATTGAAAGATAATCATTTATCATATATATTTTTTTCTTTAATTTGATTCAATATTGTTTAGGATTTAGAATGCAGATATAATTCCTATAATTTGAAACTAAATTAATTAAAATAAACAATTTTTCTAATAAAAATGATGAAGAATGATGGAGAATGATTATAATTGTTTAAAAAATTTTAGACATATACTATGATTAAAACAAATGATTCAATTGATGTATTATATTTAAATGAAAAGTAACAAGATGTTTTTATAAATGACAATACCAGAAATATTATCTAAATGTGTAGTGCTAAGGTGACCAAACGTCCTCCTTTTGTAAGTTTTGTCCTCCCTCAAAAAGTGTCCTCCTACACGTCCTCCTTTTTGATATTTGAAGACTAATCTGTAAATTTCCATATTCGATTGATGTCGAGCCAATCCATTGTGTGTGATGTGATGTGATGTGTTTGTATTTGACATGAGGATTCATCAAGGCTCAGTACAGTGCGGCACGACACAATTATGAGAAGCATGTGCTCTGCACTTGAGACCTTGAAAAAGAGAGCGCTGCACACAAGGGACTTTGTTTACTTCTTATCAAAATATGACATGGCACATACACATGCATTAGAGATTATTATAGTGTATCATTGTTGCAATGAATAAAATGTTTCTTTTATTTACAATATTTTTTCTTTCAATTTATTTGTGTCCTCCTTTTCATTGTAAAAAAGTTGGTCACCTTACTAGTGCTAATTATTTAATGGAAACTTAATCCACTTTGGATTAATTTGGATTCAATCTAGTAAAAACATTTTTCTTACATACATAAAAAATAATTTTACTATAAAAATGAATGTAACTGTGATATTTATCTGATATAGTTTAAAGGTTAAAAAAGAAAAAAATACTAAAAGATGTTCAAAATGGAAACCTAGTAAAACAGAAAAAGTTTTGTACTCTTCAGCTTTGGTTTATACAGATTTTACTATACTTGTCTATGGGTATTGCCGTAAACTTGTAAAGAATAAAGAACATTTAATGAAACATGTTTAAACTGAATTACACAAGAGCACAACATTGATAACAAACCATAATAAAACAAATGTTAAACTGAATAAAAAAATAGAAGTAACTGGATATATAATAACATAGAAAACAAAGGATTCTATACTCTGTTGTTTTAAATTTAGTTTGTTTTTTGTTAAAAAAATTTTATAAATTTAATATTTGTGTAATTTGTGAGATTATTGAAGAAAATCTAAAATATTTTTGTTTTGACCACTAAATATTTCAAAAATAATATGATATAGCTTAGAAACAAAAAAATAAATTATAATAAGTATGATTGTGATAAATCTACATTTAGAGGAGTCCATTTGCACTTTGGAAAGTTGAAACCTAAAGACCTAAAAACTGAATTAGAATCTGAAATATGTTAGATGATACATCAATGTTTCTTGCTAAGAAGAATCTCATAAAAAGAATTGACACTAAAGAATTTACTCAATAGATTTAAAAGAGAGCGGTCAAGAGAAGGAAAGTTGGAAAAGGCCAGAGAAGAATTAGATTTATCTCGAGGAAAAAGGAAAAAATAGAAAGAAAGATTAAACGTAGAAAATGGTAAAACAAAAAAATAAATAAAATTTACACTAGAAATATTTGTTCTTATATAACTTTTATGCTAAGTAATGAAGGTTTTCGTTCTTAAGACAACATGTACCCGCAAAAACTACACATCGCACATGAATGCTGTTTGTATGTGGTGGTAGCCCCAAGTCTCCATTCGTGCACTATGGTGGTTGCTTCTCGATAACTATAAGAGTGCAGGAGATATGGGGCTGAAAGTGGTTGAAAGTGGTTTTCTATTTCGAATGTTATGTTTGAATTTGTTTGAATTTAATTCAAACAATATTCAAATTAAATTTGAACATAAAATTCGAATATTGGTTCGATTATAGAATGATTGTAAACATTCCAGAAACGTTGAAAATAGTTCATTTGACTGGATGTAAAAATTCTCTAATTAGTCTGGAAACGGGGGACCTAATTCTTGCATTCTGTGAAAACGGGGGACCTAATTCTTGCATTCTGTGAAAACGGGGGACCTAATTCTTGCATTCTGTGAAAACGGGTAAGATTGGCTATAATGTAATTATCTTAATCTTCACTATCGTTTCTTTTTGCCCAACGAAGCGGGTCCTTGCAGCTAGATTCTAGATTACTTAGAAAAATAGTCTTTTATATATANACGTGTTTTGGAAATGTTGAGTGGAATTAGTCTAGAATCGGTTAATTTTATAGAAGAAAACCTTTCAAACAGCCTTAGTCCGTAAAGTTCCCACCTATCGGGCTGCGATTGGCTCATGTATTTAATCGTTCCTACAACGTAATTTTCGGTTAGCATGGAACGTATCTAAGTGTTATAGGGGGGTCTACTGTACATACAAATAAAGACTCAGCGAAGCGGGTCCTTGCAGCTAGTATATATATATTGTACATAAACTTAATTTTAAGTAACTTTCCTTTGTCTCTCTCATCTCATGGTAATTGAACATCCATGCAATAGTTCTGCTACAGGTTATTCTGCTTTCCACAATCAATACAGTGTTTTCTGAAACAGTTAACTTATATTGAATTTTAGATTATTAAAAAATATATCAAAACTACTAGCTTTAATTTTCAATTTTGACAGTAATTTAAATAGAAATTCCATTATAAGGAGAATTTTCCATATAGTTTTTGGAGTGTGCTACTCTTCAGACTCTCATATTTTCATTACATAAAATTTAATATTGATAAAATCAGTTTCACTAAACTAGAAATATATTATAATACTATTTTATATTTTTCCTAGTATAAATTACTGTGAAATAAATGTTAGAAAATTGTAACAGACAACAAAAATGATTAAATTAATATAATCATACAATTTTTAATTAATCTATGTTGAAGATGAGTATTTTTACAGTTAATTTTTATAAAAATTAATTTTTCAGTAAGATTTTATATATTATTTTCTTTGATTTATAGAACAGATGAAATGTCTTGTTTTATGATTCATATAAGTAAAAATATTTTTTAATAGCTGGAATTTCTTGGATAAAATCACATAAATACACCTTTCATACTTTTCCAGCAATAACTTAAATCACAGAACAAACATTTTCAGTCCAATGTACAGGCCTGCTTCAGATTAGAAGTCATTCCAAAAATGAGAGAGTTATGTTGAGTTCTAAAGTCGAACAATTTGAATATTCTATGGTGTTATTTATTAAATGTACAAAAATTAAGAACTGTAGATGCCATCAACATCTATAATGTGGCATCAAAGGACTTTGCAATAACAATAGAAAAAAACCTTAACATATCACAAGTTTGACAAACTTTACTCTCTAACCATATTTCTAACAGACAATAAGATATAAATCATCCAATTCCTTGTGGTTGAGATTTATATTTTATATGAATTTATATACATATTTATTATAATTTAATTTATATAATTATCCAATGTAATTTTTAAATTTTATTTAAATGTGTAAATACCAAATTGCAACATATGAATTTTAAACAATGCCATAGAATATTCAAATTATTTCACTTCAGAACTCAACATAACTCTTTCATTTTTGAATGACTTTTAACCTGAAACAGGCCTGTAAATTGAACTGAAAATATTTGTTCTGTGATTAGTTATTGCTGGAAAAATATGAAAAGTGTGTTTTGTAATTTTTATTTTATAACTTATAAATATAAACAAATATATATGACTTTTATAGACTAATGGTGCACAAACTATTTTCATTTCCAACCCTCCCATTTTGTGTAAAATTTTGTTGCAACCCCTGGATAGACAGTAGATGTTTGCTCTGCTGTGACTATACTGTTGCATTGAAAGCTAAATATGCATATGTAAACATATGTTTCTGTTGCAGTATCACTATCGGTATCACTATGTCTGTTTGCCTACTAGTTGCTGAAATATAGGTATTAGGTACTATACTAATACAGACAATTGTTTTTGTAAAAAAATATAGTTTTTATAGATAGTTGTTTATAGTTTTTATAAATAATATAATTTTATCTTATTATTTTATTGGTACCTGATACTTGTTGAAGAAAAGCCTTATATTTTTTATTGTTAAATAAATTTCTTTGAATTTGGCGACCCCTAGAGGGATCTTGACCCATGGGTTATGCACCACTATTATAGACTATACATACATACAGCTAAAATTATTATATTTCTAATCAACAGTACCTTTCACACATTTCCAGCAGCCATTTCTTGGAAATGTGCGAGAGATGCTGTTGATTAGTAACATAACTTTTACTTATCTGTAATGAAACTATTACTTAAAATTATGAATTAAATTTTAATTTTATTTCCAGATATACATTTTTATTTTAAAAAAAAAACAAATATTCACTTATAGAAATTTATCATTGTCGCTGGATTAAATGTTTCTTTCGAGTTGCTCAACTTTGTCTTTAAATCCAAATACAGAATTAGAATAATGATAAAGTTTAAAAAAAATACAAAATTAAAAAAAAATCAAAGCATGTTTTGTAGAATTTTTGAATAATTAAGGACAGATTTTCAAGTTAAGAACAAGTCTTTCATCTTTTACATCATCCACCACTTTCCTTGATTGTTGTCCCAACCACCTCTTTCCTGTCTTACACTATCATTCTTCTTACATCCTTTTATGCCTGAAGACAGTCCATTAACCTGATGTAAATCACTTGCATTTCCCCAAACTGTTACCCACTGTTATAGGTGTATTAATTAAATTATAAATGAATATTTGTTTTTTTTTCTAATTAATTCACCAAGTTAAATATTTATAAATAAATTTTAATATTTATTAACTTATACTTTGTTGTTGTTGTTTTTATTTTGATTTATTGCTGTTTTTATTAGATGATTTATATTGCAATATATCACCTTCTACAGAATATGATTATCATCGTGCCATGGCACATCATGCTAATGTTACTTCTTCTTCAAGTAACTCTTCATTACAATCGCCAATGGGACAACTACAAATGATGCCAGCTGGATTAAATCTCTCAGTAAATTCTAATCAAGGAATGCAGGCAATAATATCTAACACTGTTAACAATAATGTTGGTCATAACATGATGCGTTGTAGTAATATGTATGATGGCAATATCGGATGTAAAGGTATATATGGAGGAGGAAATAAATCGAAAGCAAAGAAACCAAAAGTCAATAAAGATGGAATTCCAGCACCTAAAAGAGCAATAACAGCATACATTAATTTTACTCAATGGTATCGTGAAGAAATTAAGAAGACTGGGAGATCAATTCCAAAGGTAAGAATAGAATTTTGATATATACATGTATTTAACAAAATCTTACAATAACAAGTAAATATAATTTCTTTACTAAACTAAACACAGATTACTGTTGGATTTGGATAATAAATAACTTTTTTGAATGTTTCAAAAAATTTATTATTGAAATGTATGAGGAAATGAAGTTTTATAGTATAAATATTTGTGGGATCTGCGAATATCTGTAGGATGATATTCGAAGGAATGAATAAAAAAGATTACCACGAAAGGAGGAGACGAGTACAATACAGAATCAAACAAAATTTATATATCAAAAATATAGTCCAGATTACAACACAGGAAGTTGGTGTAGGCCTGGCACGTGGCGGTCAACACAAAGAGTCCACACAATACACTCGTAGGACGCACCTTCCACTCGAACACCAAGAACCAGAATGCCGAATTTCTGTTTTCCCACCATATATATACCACCTTCACCTACACTGTGCTGCCACACAAAAACCGCCCAAAAACAAACAAAAAAAAATTTTTTTTTTTTTTTTTTACAATACAATAACCACATTGGCAGTATACAAAAACTATACATACATACATACATACATACATACATACATACATACATACATACACAAAAAGGAAATAAATCCGAAGCGAAAGAAAACAAAAAAAAAATTTTTTTTTACACGACGAAGACGATAACACCGACTAACAATATATACCAGGATGACACATATTACTCATGACCAGTTCAGCTAGAATAGGAGATAATGGGGAGCCCATTGGTGCCCCTTGTGTTTGTTTATATATTTTTCCATTAAATTAGAAATAATTATTTTGAGTAATAAGGCAAAGAGCTTCACGTAGGTGTAAAACGTGTGAGGCTGGGTAACTAGAATTGAGGAATAGGATATTTGTCAGCATGATGGCCTCGAAATACAGAACAGAAGGATATAAAGAAATAACATCTATTTTGTAAAATCGGTAGGAACTAGAGTGGAGATTTCCTAATTTTTGTAAGATGGTACATTTGGCTTTGGTGGAGGCTGTTGTTACAAGCTCAGAATGTGGGATTAAGGATGTGATATGTTTTGCTAGCACAGCTTCAAGATGATACGTGGGATGGGAACGTTTGTTGACCAATGGTCTTAACGGCCATTATGGTTTATGGGGTTTGGCCTCAAAAAATAATCTGGGGCATGCAACGTTCGATGGAGAATTGAGAGGACCAGATAAAGATTCTACAATTCCTGGTAATGCAATAACTTTGCACACTTTACTTAACACAGTGGAAATAGGATCTTGTTTTAGTACTATTGATCTGGAATGTTTGAGGAACTCATTAGCTCTATTGAGGAAATCTTTGTTTCTGCATAGAACAAAACATTTGTCTTTGTCAGCTACTAACAATTTTAAGTTATTCGATTCAAGAAAAGATTTTACCATTTTTGGAGTTCTCATATTTGCCCTTATGGTTTTAGGGGAATGCATCGGTGCTATAGCAGTCAACGTAGAAAGATCTAATTTAGGTTGCAAATCTGGACTTTTTGTGCTCTTTATGGCCGCAATAATAGGAGTTACAGTTGTGAATAATTTTGGTTAGGAATAGTATAAACTTTGGCCCCTTTATTAGGGTTTGGTGGATATTCTCTGGTACCATATTGTCAGTAAAATTGTGATAAGGAACTTCCATGGTTTGTTGTCTTATGTGAGTAGTTGAGTGTAACCACTGGAACTTTTTGTTGAGTTTCTTCCTAATTTGGCAAGCTTTTTTGTTGGCTATATTCCTAATTTTATCCAATTGTTGGTATAGAATATTTGCATCACACAGTTTTCCAAAACATATATGGGCCAGGTACAATTGCTTTTCTTTATCTACTGTTGCTTTACGTTTGCTTTTTATTAATCTTGCTAGAAGTTTACATTCAATTTGAGGTAATATGGTGCGTACTTCTTTTGGGAAGGAATCATATTTGATCGCTATGCACTTTGGAATAAGGTTGGTTTTCTGACATTTTAGTAAAAACCATAATTGTGCTTGAAGCTTTAACCATGTAATTCTTGTCTTTAGTAAAGAAAAGAAGTGCTTTCTATTATTTTCCATGATATAATAAGTTTGCACTTCATGCCGACATATACTATTACAGTATTAGAACACTTACGTGCAGTGGTGTTACAGGAGTGGAGTTCCGGTTACGGAAATTTATCCGACTTTTGGAGAACAGTTTTATCCGCTAGCACTTTCAGTAGTGTAAAACCACCATCATCAGGCGGTACATAGAATTCAATAGTTTAAGCTTTCCGAACGATATTTCCAACGGTTCAGCTGATTATGGTTTTCGAACATTATTTAAAGGTTCTTACATCATATCGCATAGAAATGATGATAGATAAATATTAAAATGAGAAATGTCTGTAAAAGAAATATTTACATAAATAATTACAATTCTATGCTGTTTATTTTGTAATAAATATTACAAAGTAAACAGCATAGAATTGTAGTTATATGATACAATAATTATATTTGATTCTGATGAAACTGTGTTGTAGTTTACTTTGCTTTATACAGACACACTATGGTGTATTTTTTCAAAACACTTGGCAAATCATTCATCTCTTAATAAAGAGATGAATGATTTGCCAAGTGTTTTGAAAAACACCGCAGTGTGTCTGTATAAAGCAAGATATTTTAATAAATTTGCATTATTAATTGTGATTGTCCAGTAACTGTTCTGAGCAATTACTGGAAATTTAAGAAATATTCAAAAATATTAATATGTTACATTGATAAGCTGAATTAAACTTGAAAAACATTTAATATGTTTAAATAAAAAGACAGCAACTCATCAAACTTTTGTTTTGATTAAAGTGAGATGATTGCCAAATTATCAGGTCAGGTTATGATTAGGATAAGTTAATAACTAGATACAAATTAATTTCTCTAGAGGTAGTTGGTTAAGCTGACATCTCATGATAATTATAATAATTTAATTTATAATTTAGAATTTCTAGAAAAAGAATCATCCTGGAATGGAAATAAGACCCACAACTTGTACTTACTGTACCAATGTGTTGCCAGTTACACTATCCAGACCTCTTTCAGATTTTCACTTCCAAAACTATTAATTTAGATATAACCATATAGATCACTTATAGTACAAACTAGAGACAGCTTTAAGAGCCCAAGGTCCTTCTCTTTGGCATTCAGCCAGTTATTGCTGTACCCAAGCATGATGTATATATGAGCTGTTGATTTTGAAAGTGGGTATAGTGATATGGGACTTACTAGTCCCCACAAGTGCAATTTATGTTATATATATAAATACTAGCTGTTACCTGTGACTTCACCCGTGCAGATTTTGCAAGCAAACCCCATTTATATTCAGTATTTCAACAACCATAGTAATTGTTATATAACACCTACTGCTGAGAATGGTGAGAATTTCTGCGAATCAAATGAACTGTTTTCAATTTGATCAATTTTCTGGAACGTTTACAATCATTCTATAATCGAACCAATATGCAATAACAAATTCAAATTTAAAACGGTTCAAACATTTGGTTAAAAAATCAAAATATATGAAAATATTTATAACAATGTCTGAAATGTTATAAATTTTATACACCTAAGTATTCAGTGAAGACTAAATGTAGTTGAAAACAAAAAATTGCATCTAAAATAGTACAGTAGAAGCTGTTCTTCAGGTTAAGCCTTAGTCCTCTCCCTCTCCTCCCCACAGGAGTAATTTCCAAAAATCCCTTCTTAGTGTGTATTCTCATGGTGTACCCTACTAAAACATAGTTGAAAACAAAAAATTGCATCTAAAATAGTACAGTACATTCTTCAGGTTAAGCCTTAATCCTCTCCTCCTGCGGGGGAATTTCCAAAAATCCCTTCTTAGTGTGCATTTTCATGACGTACACTAACTGTTATCAAATTTCACCTTTTTAGGTTCAGCAGTTTGCTCTGGGCGATGATGAATCTGTCAATCACTCAGTCAGTCAGGACAAGTAATTTTATATATTTAGATGTATGCTACTCTATGGTATATACTTTGTCGAATTTATATATATATGTTATTTTATTTATTATTCTAAGAATGCTAAAGTTTAAAAAAAAAATTTAAAAAGAATGTTAAAAGAAAAAGTTTTAAAAAAATTTGAAAATTGAAAAGTGAATGTTCTAAATTTGGAACACAGAAACAGAATGGGATTCGAAGGTTGTAAGGGTTAAGAAAAGGTTCGTTATTGTTTAGAGAATTAAAGAAATGTTTCAAATCCTTCTTGTTCGAAGGTTTTTCTTTTAGAAAAGGACCTGTGGTGATAGAAGATCACCTACAATGGGACAAGTCCATTTTATGAAAAAAATAGTTAAAGCTAATTTTTATTACAAATTAACATAAAATTTTGTTTTTTATCAAGTCACAATAAATATCTTTTAATATCAGTATAAATTTGTTACTACTGTAGTAATCTGTACCGTCAATGAAATTTATTGTGTGTTGATTTTGAAAATGAGGCAAGTCCACTCTAAAGAAAAATATAAAGATATGATGAATTTATTACCTTATGTACTACCCATTCATCATGAATACTTTAAAAATCTGCACCATCTAAACTAAGAAATATAATTATATGCATGCAACTTATTACTAAATATATTTTCTTATTTTATCCATTTTTTCCTATAAAATTAAATTTATTTTTTGTTTTATTGTAGCTTTTTGAAAAAAGTATGAAATGTTGAAATGAAATAAGTAAATAAATAAAATATTCAATTTTGTTTTATAATTACATTCCATTCAAAGAAAATCAATGTTTTCAACAAAACATTGCTTTTGAAAGTTAGGCAAGTGCATTGGCACATACCAAAACCATGATTTTTTTCACCTAACACGGATAACCATTATTGTCATATTAAATTTACATGAAATAAGACCAAAAAAATATAAAATAAGTCTATTATTGTTTACGAATATTTTTAAACCCATTCAAATGCAAACCATTAAATATCTAGCAATAACATAACATAGACTTGCCCCACTTTCAAAATAACAGCTCATGTGTGTGTGTATATTTCAACAAACCTAATTTTTGAGTGATCTGTATGATTATATTTAAATAATAGTTCAGTCCCACTATCTCAGACAGAGGTCCAGATAGTTGGACTGGCAACATATCTGCATGGTAAGTGGAAGTTGTAGATTCATGTCCTGCTCCAAGCTGATTCTTTTCTTCCATAAGTTAAAAATAAAATTATCAAGAGATGGTGATTTAATCATATACTTCTAAACAAATTACTTTGTATCTAATTGTTAACTTAACTTAATAATAGCCCACATAGATAATTTAGCAGATTATCTGGCTTTAAATAAAAATATCTCTATTAATATGCTTTCTTACCACACCGGGTTGTATAACTTCACAACCAACAACTGTCTACCCTTAACCATTAACCGGTGCAAAATTCTTTAAAATCGGAATTTTTTCGAAAAATAGCACGTTACGTTTTTTCAAAAACATTCGAATTAAAGAATCCGGTTATAACGAAAGATATAAAGAAGTAAGCCTGAAGAAGATCCCAGGAGGAGAATCGAAAACGTTCGCCGATTTTAAAGAATTTCGCACCGGTTAATGGTTAAGGGTAGACAGTTGTTGGTTGTGAAAATATCTCTATATAATCAATTAGTGATTTTATATGAGTTTCCTGATCTCCCAACTTAAAATTGTTATCTGCTGCCTTCTGATGTTTGAATATAATTAAGTAGTAATATATTTATCAGAGCTTTGTCATTTCACTTCTGTCTTAGCCTACTAGTAGTATTAACATAGTAGTTCTAGAGGAGCCAGATAGTCTTGTATCAGTTGTGAATATAGAAGTATAGTTTATACTTGTACATTTAACTGTATTGTTAGTTATTAATAGAATATAAAATAGTTTTGTTAAACAATACAGTTTCTTGACTATAGTTATCTTGGTCCATTATAGAATTGTTGTTATGACCACAGGAAAATATTGTAACATTAGGTGAATTAATTATTGATTTCTTTTAGTATCTTTTATTGTTTAAAAAAATGGAATAATAGTAAGAAGAATTGTTTCAATATGGCTGCATGCTGTATAGTACCATAGGGATTTTTATTCCTTTAATGAGGATTTTTGACAGAAAAATCACAAAAATAAATATATTAAACTTGATTTTGACCTACTCTACAATATATATATTTTTTATGTACAGTAGAACCTCCATTATCCGGATTTTCAATTATCCAGATTGTTCAAAATAAACAAAAATTTTACGAATTTGCTGATTTGCACTTGGCGAATTACGAAACTGTTTATGTACATGATGGAATGCATAACTTTGTTTGTTTCAACAACGTCTCACCCAGCACAGTGGTTGTAAACTCTTAAATATATTTTACTTAGTAATAAAAATGTAACTTGACATACGTATTTATAAATAATTTATATTCAAATTACATCATTTCTATGACCAAGGGCAGCGTAAGGCATGGACGACGTGGGCCACCGCCTATGCCACGCAGTCCGAAGGGCCTCGCGCCTCGTAGGTTTATGCATTACTTAAAAGCCGCGAACGCGACAAAAAAATTTTACTCGTCATAAAACGATAAATAGTTTGTCATATTTTTATTCATAAAAATGCAGTTTCAACTAGTTTTTATTTTATAAATTCCATCTTCTTGCGCCACCAGAGGGCCTTTTAAACAATAGGTAGTCTGTTAGCGTTGGTCGGTAGTAGTCCAAATTCAATATGAACGTTTGTTTCTTGAAAATTTGATCACGATTTAGACACAGTATTTACTTTTAATATTACCGATATGTCATCGAAAAGAAAATATGTTGTATTATCATTAAAAGACAAATTAGTTTCAATTATCCAAATTTTTCCTTATCCGGACTACCTTCATCTCCAATTAGTCTGGATAATCGAGGTTCTACTGTATATACAAAAACTATGCATTAAAATGGCTGACGGCCACATTACATTAAATACATTTAAATTTGTCTATTTATAAGATATTAAGAAATGGTAAGTATGCCATTAATGCCTACAATGCACCAGGGGTGTATAGTATACCTGTGAGGGATAACAGATTTCATAGAGATCTGGTGTACATTAGTTCAACTAATAGATCTCTTAAAAAATGGTGGAACAGCATAAGTATGATATACAAAACAAAAAGCAGACCACTGCCCTAGCAATATATGCTTCTGACACTGACATAGAAGCTAAATTACAGCTAGCCAGTCTTATTAGATGCACCCTTTGCACTGATCAAATCAAAATTTTAGAAGCTCCAGAAATTTTTAAAGCTAAACTAAAGGAGAGTGTATCAATTTTAAGAAGGGGCAAACATATTGCATGCTTGGCAGTCTTTTTTTGACAATCCAGACAATATTTATAAAAAATAAGAAATCAATTATTTCACTTAAGATTTATGAAAAAAAATGTGTATATTAACTTTTATTTTAAATTTAAAGTTAATGTTAACACTTAGGTGTGAATTATGTTGCATAATTGTTCTAATGTTTATACTTCTGATGATTTTAAAATATTTAAATTTGAATGTTTAGCATTCTAATTATATCGAATGTTTTTTGACCTGACACAGATTCCAAGGGGATCGAAAACATTTGTCATAACATATTTAAATTAAATTATATTTGCTGGTATACTTTGAAGGATTTAGTGGTGTTATTTCATAATTGTTTTTTTTCTTTCCATATATATTTCTCAATGTTAATTAATTAATTAAAATAAAAACAGCATTAAGTTATGAATAAAATGTGAGGGATGCAACAACAAGTGGGCCCACCAACAGCGAAAGGGGAAACTTGGAGAGACACGTGGTGGATACGACCCAATCAGGGTGTGTACCTGGGGTGAGAGATTTATCGGAGGGTGTGGGAGTTAGGGACGGAAGTGAAGGAGGAGAGGGTAAAAACGAGAAAGGGAACGCAGTTGAACCGTTCTTCGCCCGCGCTTGACATCGTTGACCGTTAACTGTGTAACCAGCCGTACGAATAATAAAGTGTCTCATCCGTATTCTCATCCGTAGTCTCATCCTTTCGGGTTATTGCGCATAGACACGACATAAAATTACATGAACAGTTAACTCAAGTTTTAAATGCAAATTTTATGTATTATAAAATTTAATTATTGAATAGATTGGAGAATTTGGGAAAGAATGTGCAAATAAATGGAATTCTATGAAAGATGAAGATAAACAACCATTTCTTGATGTAGCAGCAAAAGACAGAGAGCGTTACAGAAAAGAGGTAATATTTCAAAATTTTATGTTAATTAATATATTTATTGAATAATTTTTAAGTCATTTAATAGTAATAATATAAAAGCTGTCATCTGTGTGTGTGTGTGAATTCCTTATAACTTCTGCAATTTTTGTCCAATCCAGATGAGATTTTGGCTATATTCATTTTATGATCTTGTAGTGTTCGTAAAAGTGGTACAGAATGGTCCACAAACGAAAAGTACAGAAAGGACAATTACAGTCGACCCCCCTATAATTATGGTCCCTATAATTACGACTCCTATAAAACTACGAAAAAATTGTGATCGGTAACCGTAAAAAACAGTAAAAATTCCCTATAATTACCTCAAACTTCATCGGGCAGCCGAACTACTTTCCCGCCATCCGTAGCGCCACGCTACAGAGAGATTTCTATCGTCTGGACAATATTATATAAATTATATATAAATTAGGTACTGTATATATAATTATATATTAACTTATTGTAACTTTGTTATAATTAAATATATAATTTCCGCCGTCTAGCGTGGCGCCACGCTACGGAGATTTTTACGCTAACTATCGTCTGTCAGTATGTAAATTAGGTACCGTAAGTCTAATACAGTACTGTAATTTTATACATTTCTTGTGAAAGAAACATTTCTTATTCAACGGCGATTAAAATTATTTATATTAATGATGTCTCCGAAGTTCAAGGAACTATTCGCAGAAAAATAAGTTATTAGAAATCGGCCGCGGTTTGCTGAGCTGTTCCGCTACGAAAACAATGTTCAGCAATGGCGATGTCGAATGGTGACACTCGGTAAGTAATCCTACAATTTTTTATTTATAGCGTACTTTATACGGATTATTTCCAAAAAAAATATACGTATTTTGGAAATGTTGAGTCGGATTAGTCTAGAATTGATTAATTTTATGGAAGAAAACCTTTCAATCAGCCGTAGTCCGTAAACTTGACACGTGTCGGGCTGTGATTGGAACGACTCGTAAGAAATCGGATTCCTAAAGAATGGAACGTATCTCTATCTTATAGGGGGGTCGACTGTATAACAATATTCACGGTCCCTTTATTTCACTTTGAACAAAAAGGTTATGTAAGGAATCCCAACTGATTTGGTGATAATTTGCAATCCAGCGTGATTTACATGAAGAAGTCTTTGTTTCAAACAAAGCACGATAGCATATCTTTCCTGATCGCGTGGCAATTAATTTCTAGTAAGCGCGTAACTAAACCTAACTTAATTCTAACTTAAATCTAACTTAATTATAAGGAAATAATGAGGAAGATAAAATAGTGGAAAGGAATAAGAAATGAGGAGATGATTCACCCGGGGTTTCTATATATCAGGTTGATATGCACTTTGGGTAGGACCTGGGTTCTATTATGGTGACTTCTGTCTTCAGGATCCATTTTTCTCTATCACTTATTGAGGTTCTCTCTTACTTCAAACTATCTATCTTGGTCCCTCACTGGATTATCTCGAACTTCTGTCCTCTTTACAAAACTTCGTTCGGAGCTCCTTGTGACATGTCCGACTCCCTCCAGGTCTAGATGAAAAGTGTCTTATCTCTCAGCTGCTATTCCCCAGGCCACACTCTTTCTATTATCTTCCCTGATTCTTAGAACAGCTAATCCTACCCAAAGGCAATAATGGTCGTTGGAAAGTTTAGGAAAAGAGAGAACAAAGAAACAAAGAAAAGGCTAAGACTAACTAAAATTAATAAATACAAATATACAATATTATGGCCTAAGGCCACAATCTGACAGAAAGTATAGGCTACTTATTTTGAGGAAATATTAGCTGTAGAATAAACATTTTATTGATTTCAGATTGGTGATTGCACTTATTGCAGTATTGCAGTGATGTCAGGACTTTCTTTCTGAACTTAGTGCATGTGCTATGTTAATCCGCATTCTTTGTTTTTAACAAGACATGTACAAAAGAGGAGTGTTCCTGTAGGAAGCCTGCTATCAGGAGATTTATGTGAATTAGTTTGTGGGTTCCCAGACGAGGTTCAAACTCAAGTAAACCATGAGATTCTTGCGCAACACAAGATGTAAACAACGAGACTCGGAACTGTTTGAGTATGTGTCAAACTATCTGTCAAGGTTTTAGCGGAAGACAAACTCTAACACGAGCGCTCATAAATAGGTAGATCATTGACTTGCAAGTCTATAAAATGTTGGCTGAGAGAAAACTTTTCAAACAAAAAAGAGGGGAATTTTTGATAGATGAAAGATGAAAATGATCGTTAAATTCTTAGACGTCAAAAAATGGTATAAACAATGGCCTGAATTATGAGTGCAGGTGTTACTGTTTTATAAACAGTCACCGAGCAGAGTCGACAAAGAGGTATCAGATGGACACCTTGAATCGGACCTTTCCCACGATCTGAAAAAGTTTCGTCTTGCACCTGGAGACAAAGGAGAGACCAATCAGGAAGAAAGGAATGGGATGAGGGACCAATCCAAAATGCGAATAGTGGGGAAAAAACTATAAAAATCAGAACTTCAAGGTCGAAGAGGAGTCTCCTCTGGATTAAGCCTACAGTTGTGCTTTATCTATTGTGTTGTACTACCACCAATTACCTAGGACGCCGCAGCTTAACATTGAACATCTGCATCGTCCACCCGGGCTACGACCGATCACTCGAACGCTCAACATTTCATAGGAACACCGATATTTTGGAATTGTCCAATATCAATGTAAGCATGAATTCGAACAAATAAATGGGTTTTCTCTTGTAAAACACTTGTTCTTCATTTGCCTCCTTTGCCACAACCCACATACGCGGTTTCCCTTAGGCTCATTCTGATGCAGGATAAACTGTACTCCCCTTATAGTCGGCAACCTGGAATCCAAACTTTAGTCAAATTCTTGCATAATATACAAGGTCTGTTCAAAAAGTATCGGACCTTTGGTCGGCAAAAATAAATTTATTAACTTTGAGGAACAAAACCCTAATTCCCTTCAAAGTAGTCTCCTTGGTAATGTATACACTTCTCCCAGCGTTCCTGCCATTGGTGGAAACACTGCTAGAACGCATCTTTTGGAATGGCCATCAGCCGGTCCATCGGATTCCGCACGATGTCTTCTCTCGACTAAATCCGGGTTCCTGTTAGCGGCATTTTCAGCTTGGGAAATAGCCAAAGGTCACACGGAGCCATGTGGGGAGAGTACGGAGCGTGACAAACCACAGGAGTATTGTGTTTGGCGATGAAAGCCCGAATCAGATGCACAGAATGGGCGGATGCGTTATCACGATGGAGCTGCCAAGTTTTGATCGACCACAGATCCGGTCGTTTGCGTCGCACTGTATCGGAAAGACAACGAAGGACCTCCTGGTAGTACTCCTTTGCAATGGTTTGGTGGTACTCACTTGTGGTGCATACTCACGACACACCACCCCACGAGAGTCGAAAAAACCGTCAACATGACCTTTGATATTGCTGCGGACCTGCCGCGCTTTTTTTGGCCTCGAGGATCGTCCCCGAAAGCCTGCTGAATCTTGCGAATGGTTTACACTCGGGTATCGCCAAGGTTTTTGGCAAAATTTGATGTAATATCGCTGCTCACGTTGTTCAGTCATTTTCCAGCTTAGTGGAATCCGACGAGAGCGCACTACATGACCTCACTCATAGGCCGATTGCCAACGACTGACGCTTCCTGCAGGCGGGAAAAAATTCAGGGCTGTGCATGACTGTCCCCTCCACAACTCCACTGAAGGAGGCCTCTCGTGCATCATTGGTTTACACGGAAAAAAAAAGGTCCGATACTTTTTGAACAGACCTCGTACTATACTACTTTATATGCACTATGTGGATGACATTTTAATAATTTGAAAGGAGAAAATACTGAAATCACCAAAGATGACATATGGGCTTTTAATCATAACCAATACGGTTTAATGCTAAAGTTAGACCAATATAGCAATAAACAAATGCATTTTTTAAAATCTTTAACTTGGAATTAATTTTAATACATTAATTTAAATTTTTGTAGTATTTCATTACTAGTGTTACTAATGTTGAAATTACAAAAATGAATATTGAATTTTATTATTTTTAATTTTTATTTAGATGGCAATTTTTAAACCTGCAAAAGACACAAATAAACCAAAACGTCCAGGAACAGCATTTATGCTGTTTATGGCAGACTTTAGAAAAGAAATGGCTGGTAAAGAACCAGAAGGAGGTGTTGCAGCTTTGGCTAAACTTGGTATGTAAGAAGCTTTAAAAAGTGATTTTTAATAATTGTTGTAGATAGTATTTATGTGCATGTGTTGAGATATAAATTTTATTGCATTAAATGTAATGATAGAATTTAGAAAAAATAATTTTATTTACAGTTGGTTACACATCCTAAACAATANCATCAATTATCCGAAAGTCAATTATCCAAAACGTCAATTATCCGAAAGAATTCCAGTGGGCAAATTTAAATTTTCGCTAGTGCTGTGGCACTGCAATCTTTGGTTATATCTTGGGCTACTCAAATATTTTATGTTTTTGATACTAAATTAACTTCTGGAATATTACTTTTTATTGTTTTTATATTTTTCAATATATTTATTTTGTTTGTACAAAATAAAAAAAATAATTTTTAACGATACAATAGTCTTCATTAGGCTTAACATCGACGAAAATTCAACGTGAAGCGACACGCAACAGAGAAAAATTTCAACATCGGATACGTTAAACTATTTTTTTGTACATAATCGGTTATCCGAAATATCAGTTATCTGAACAACCCCAGTCCCCAATTGATTCGGATAATCGACGCTCTACTGTATTTATAATTGAAGACAAAGTCAAATCACAATGATATTTGAATAAATTTGAAAGAAAAAGTCTATAAAAATAGCATAAAAAATGATTTTGTGTAAATAGCATTTTAATTGGAGAAAATATTATATATTTTTTTTATCTGTTCTATATAATGTCTAAAATATATATGAGGGTCATCCCAGAAGTACCCAATCTGATATATAAATGGCAGTAGTTGTTTGAAAAAATTACTGTGGTCGAAAGTATCAACCTTATAAAGCTTAAGTTTGAAGTTTGAAGACACTAAGTTGTTTAGTATTTGTTTGACAGCCATCAATAGTGAATGATCTCATTGAATTTTTAAACATGGAAAAAATTGGTCATTGTTATGTGATACAGTACTTTCAATTGAAAGGTTTCAGTCCAACCAATATTAAAGCTGAGCTAGATTTTACTTTGGGTGAGTCTTCTCCCTCGTTTACAACAATAAAATATTGGGTGGCAGAGTTTAAACAAGGCCATTTGAGCTGCCAAGCTGAACATCACAGTGGTTGACCAAGTGAGATGATCACTCCAGAAATGGTGAAGAAATGGTGAAAAAATCCACAAAATGGTATTGGATGACCGTTTACTCAAAGTGCAAGAGCTAGCAGACATAGTAGGCATTTTAAAAAGTGCTGTACATTGCATTTTGACTGAAAATTTGGACATGAGAAAGCTGTGCACAACATGGGTGCCGCGTTTGCTCACAATGGAACAAAAACAGCATCGTGAGGATGTTTCAATCGAGTGTTTGGCGATGTTTCGCAACAACAAAGCCAAGTTTTTTGTCAATTCATAACTATGGATGAAACATGGGTCCATCACTTCACACCTGAGATGAAAGAACAGTTGAAACAATGGACTGAAAGGGGAGAATCAGCTCCAAAGAAGGCGAAGACAGTTCCATCTGCTGGCAAGGTCATGGCATCAGTTTTTTGGGATGCATATGGGATAATTTTCATTGATTATCTTCAAAAAGAAAAAACAATCTATGGCAAGTATTTTGCAAACTTATTGCAGTGCTTGAGTGATGAAATCAAGAAAAAACAGCCACATTTGGCAAAAAAGAAAGTGTTGTTTCATCAAGACAACACACCATCTGTTATTGCGATGGCCAAAATCAATGAGTTAAGATTCGAATTGCTTCCTCACACATCCTATTCACCAGATTTAGCCCCCTCGGATTGTTTTCTCTTTCTAAACTTGAAAAAATGGCTTGGTGGTAAAAGATTTGCTAACAATGACAAGGTGGGGTCTGCGGTTGATGGCTATTTTGAGAAGCTCGACAGTTCTCACTATAAACAGGGTATCAAAGCTATTGAACATCACTGGGAAAAATGTATTGAGCTAAAAGGAGACTATGTTGAAAAATAAAGATATGTTTTCCCAAATTTTTTGTGTCTTCTTTATTAGGTTGGGTACTTCTGGGACTAACCTTGTATATATATATATATATATATATACGAGGTACCTTTCAAACTATAAATACATTTTAAAATTTATTGTAGATATTCCTAGAGCTTTCAAATAACTTAAGTATTAATAAGTTTAAATGAAGATGTAATTTTTACAACACTTGCATTTGATGGTCAAATTATTTGTTGTGTTGTGTATATATTTCGGACCTATTGGTCCCTCATCAGCTAGTTTACAGCCAACGATTTTTAAAACAAAATATTAAAAATTACTACAATTTATAAATTTCTGACAATAAAACAAAATAATCAAGATACTGTAAATTACTTTATTTTGTTTTATTGTCGGAAATTTATAAATTGTAGTAATTTTTAATATTTTGTTTTAAAAATTGTTGTCCGAAACACAATTATATCGTGTAAATGTGTACAGGTGACAAATAAAGACTATTTTTTCTGATTACTTCGCTTAAATTTGCAGAATAAGTCACTGATATAATAAGTCCTGTTAATAAAATAAGTCCTAGTAGACATCTTATCAATACATAATAAACATGTATTACATGTTTCCTTTTTCATTGCCTTTAATTGACTAACCCAGCATAATTCCAGGAATGTTTTGAAGCTATCTTGTAGTACTTTGATACTCATAAATTTCTTATCATGTATAAAATTATGAGCATAAAAGTACTATATATAAAATTTTGGGGTATTTTGCAGATTTTTTTTTCCTATTTTGATTTCAATAACAACAAAATTATTTGTGAAAATTAACTGTTGTCTGTATAACCTATCAGCTTCTTAAATTCAGTGTTGTGGAGCAGCATTGCTGCTTTTGTACAAGAGCACTGCAAAAGTAATTCATTTTTGTGATGTAATGCCTTGTTTGGGAGATAAAATTAATGATTTAATTTTAGTGTATGCAGCTTCTAAAGTAGATGTTAAAACATTGTAATCTCTTTGTAGACTTCATATTGTAACAAGGAATACAAAAACCTTATAAACTGCAGCCAAATTTATTATCAATTTCAAACATTTTCGGTCATCTTTAATGACCTTTATCGAGAATGAATGAAAATCGAATGCTGACTGATTTGTATTAACGATAAATGCATCTTGGAACGCTTTTTAAAAAAACTTTTAGTGTGTAATCTCGTGCCTTTGGGTTACCATTGTAAGTGGGCATAAATAAAATAAGATAAAATAATAAAAACTGATAAGATACATTAATAAATACATAGATGAAAATAAAATAAAATAAAAATAAAACACGAGCATAAAAGTAAAGCAAAAACATTAATGCATATGTAGCTAGAATGCATACTTAATATGCATGTTTTTCTAAATGTCTTCTCACTATTTACAAAACATTTTAAATGTACAAGTTTTGTCAAATCTGATTTTATTTTACTAATGAGTATTTTCAAAGAAAAATAAATACAAACAGAATATCAATTCATGGTGATCAAAACCTTATAACTTTACTGTCTTATCATATAAGAAGTCAACTTTGCATGTACTGTACACTGTGGATGCAGACATTGTTGTTGCAGCAAAAATGCAACTGAAATGAGCACTGTTGATATAACCTCAAACCAGTGAGATCATAGAGAGGATTGCTGCATGCAGTGCTTAGTTTAAAACACCCTGTATGTTTTTAGTAAAAAAAAAATAAAACAAATAAAACTTTCATACTTTAATAAGAGATTTCATACTTTCTCTTTTTAGCTGTCAGGTAAAGGAATCCTATTTATAAATACAATTTTATTGCTTAACCTTTGGATAAAGTTAGGGACTGCCTGTATATGAATTCTATTTTAAATTTACTTTTCTTTCTTTCATTCTCTCTCAGTTCATCAAATACTAAAATATCTTAATATTTTATGAATACAGCATTAAAATTAATATTAGAGATGGGCAAATACTAGAAAGTATTTGAGATTCAAGATCTCAAATACAGTAGAGCCTCGAAAACTCGGCACTCGATAACCCGGCACTCCGGATAACTCGCCCACACCCTGGCAGGGCAAAAAAATCCTTAGTTAATTAATTTTCATTATAGACAGCTTTATAAAAATATAAAAGCTCTCATAAAGTATTTTTCTGAGGTCTGTCTTATCAGGTAAATTACTGAACGCAATGTGTTCATTAATTTTCATTTTCATGTAGTAACGGCTCTATGTCTTAGTAAAGGACGTACTTTTCCTTTGTTTAAGGGTATTTGGGCAGTTTATTCTCTGTTGTATTCTCAAGTAAACAATACATACAAGTACAGTATAGTATTTTCTGAGGAAACACTCATACTTATTTTTTTAACCCCATTCCCGATAACCTGGCATTTTCACAAACTCGGCCACCCTTCGGTCCACATTAGGCCGAGTTTTCGAGGCTCTACTGTATTATGTTTATAAAACCTCCAATATTGTGCCATATGTACAGTTACAGTGGCAGATTCAGAAGCACCAAAGGGGAACTAACTCAAAAATTTTAAATATTTGAATAATTAATAAATATCTTTTATTAACATGTGCATGACAAACATATTGCAGGTGGTCTGATAAACCTTTCCTGGATTCAGTAAACTAATTGAACTTGCCAAATAATTGCAGAATTTAACTTATTCTAAATTTAAATTGTTTTTCATGAATATAATATTATAAAAATTAGTAATTATCTATATTTAATTAATGTGTGTTATTGTATTTGTTTGTGTTGCGACTTTCTTTTTTTGAACTTATTCTTGTGACTTTTCCTAGATTCAATAAACCATATTTGCCATCATAATTGTTTTGAAAACAATGTTTTGAAGTTTGAACAAATAAATTTTAATTTTGTTTGTGTCACTGTTATATCCTTGTAATTGACAGTATGTATGGACAGCAGCTTTGGTTTAATTTGTGACAAGAAACAAAGTAGGCTTGATCCCAAATATTTTCAAATTCTTGTTTCTTAAGTAAAAATCTGCAGTAGGTGAGAACGAGAACATTATTCTTAATCTATTATAGTTAAGATAAGAGTACTAAAAAGACAACTTTGAGTCTTAAAGTCAAAATTAAAAGTTTGAAGTTTCATTTCTTAAAATTTGATAAATTTTTTCTTTCAACTTTTTGTTTTACTTTATTAATTTATTAATATATTGAAATAAACAAAACAAGCTAAATGATAAATATTAAATAAATAATTAATCAAATAAATTATATAAGGTAAATTCACTAAGTATTTGGAATATATATAAATAATAACAACTCAAAGCCCAAGTGGTATACAATACATAACCAAACGATCGCCTAAATATCTTCGGGCCAGTTCTTTTATTCCAGAAGGTTCTAAATTTATTTAATAATTTATTTATTTAATTATAATTATTAATTTACTTAAGAGATGGCGCCTAGCGTCTACCTCTAATGTCATATTACTTTATACCAATCATTTAATTAGCCATATTATAGTCCAATATTTAGGCGATCGTTTGGTGATGTATTGTATATATAAATATACATTCTTCTTCCAGAAATTCTAAATTAAAAAATTAATTTATTATAATTATTAAAATTAACACAAGATCCTGGCATAACTGCCTACCTCTAGACAAATTAGTTTCTAATCACTAACTTGGCTATATAATAGCCCAATAATTTGGCAATTGTTTGGTTTCTATTTAGAGTAATTGAAATCTGATTAATATTCAAATTTGAGAAAAGTGATATTCACCCATCTCCTAATTAATATTTATTTCTTAAATACTGTAATAAAAGAATCCTAATAATATAACTAAATTTCATAAAGAAACAATAACATAAGTTTAAATTTATATATCAAAATATGTAACATTGTATGTGATGAATAGTTGCATAATTTTATTTTGAAATTAATATCTAAGCTATAAAAAATGAGTGTAGATAGTCCATATACTTTTTTAATATATATGTCCTTTGGTTTATATATATGTATTACAGCTGGAGAAAGATGGAGGGGAATGTCTGAAGAAGATAAACGGCCATATGTTGAAAAACAAAATGAGGAGAGAGTTCGCTATGAACAGTCTATGGAAGAGTATAGAAGAAAAGTAAGTTTTTGTGATAACTAATTATGCAATAAACAAAGATATTTCTTTAAAAAACCTCAAAAACTAGAAGAGGATATAAATACTCACAGACCCCCTTTGTACTGAATCCAGCAGATAGCTGTATAGTAAAAAACAAAAGTTTTTGATCACTTTCAGAGATATTCATCAAGTTATTATGTTTTCATAAATTGAACGCTCTTATTTAAATATCTTTTTTAAAACAGAACAGTTGTCTGTGAGTATTTATAAAGCTTTTTTTAAGTAGTCAAAAAAATAAATAAATATTTTATATTATTGGGTTGTTCGGAAAGTAATTTCGTTTTTTCCATGGAAAAAATCACAATATTTTTATAATAAATAAATATTTTATTGAATTATATATCGACCATTTTGGTCAAATACCTGTTGTCATCATTTCTGGTAGTAGCATGATTTCACATTCATAAAAGTTTTGATCATTGCTTACAAAAAACTGATCCAAGTGATTTTTGACATTGTCATTTCAAGTAAATGTCTTAC
>NW_019384430.1:0-6507 GCF_000671375.1 Centruroides sculpturatus | reverse complement strand
ATTGAGCCATATAAATCATATTACATATCATACATTTATATTTATGGTAAACAGTTGTCTTTTTTACAAATGATGTTTCATGTTACAAAGTCAGTAATAAAAGTATATCAAATGTTGTAAATGTTATAAAAGTATATCAAACATTGCAAAGCCCAATATGTATAAAGAAGCATAACCAAGGTGATCGTTGTCTTAAATAATCAGTCTGTAACTCCACTAATTTAATGATTAATACTAAGTAATTTGCTACTAGAGATAGATATTAGGTGCCATCTCTTAACTAAATTAATAATTATAATTTTAATAATTTATTAAATAATTTAGAATCATCTGGAAGAAAATTACAATCTGCCAGATTGTAATTTTAATAAATTATTAAAATTATAATTATTAATTTAGTTAAAGAGATGGCATCTAACATCTATCTCTAGTAGCAAATTACTTAGTATTAATCATTAAATTAGTGGAGTTACAGACTGATTATTTAAGACAACGATCACCTTGGTTATGCTTCTTTATACATATTGGGCTTTGCAATGTTTGATATACTTTTATAACATTTACAACATTTGATATACTTTTATTACTGACTTTGTAACATGAAACATCATTTGTAAAAAAGACAACTGTTTACCATAAATATAAATGTATGATATGTAATATGATTTATATGGCTCAATTATTTGGTTTATTTGCATACAGAGTGAAGCATCAAAAATTTGGACTCAACCACTGAAAAATGAGTATTAACCTTTTCAATGGTAACTTCATTGTTACAAATGTAAACATTGAATAATCCAATTCTTAATTAATAACAATAAATCTGCCAGATTGTATCAGGCTATATTATGGCTATATTTATTATTAAATGTAAACATAATACAGCCTGATATAATCTGGCAAATTATTTTGGGATTAACTTTATTTCTGATGTTCTAATATTCATTCAGAATATGAACATCTGAAAGCCTGAAAGTTATATTAAAACCAAGTGATTACTGGATTAAATCAGGCTACATTACCACTACAAATAATTATTAAATACTAAATAATTTGGCACTAGAGGTAAGCATTAGGTGCCATCTCTTATTAAATTTAATAATTATAATTATATTAAACTTTATTAAATAATTTAAAAAATTCTGGGTGAAATGGACCAGCCCGGAGTGGGACTTGAACCCACAACTGCTGCTTACTGTGCGGATGAATTACAAGTTACTATGTTAGCCATGAATAACTAGTATAATTATATCTGTGAGGACCCAAACGGGGTCCGAAAGGACACCATTAACGACTTTTTAAATAAGTCAAGTTTCGTAGTGCAAAAGAGCGAACTTAAAGATTGGATTTAAACAATGAACCTTTTGTCTTGTTAAAAGATTTTAAACAATAAATAGAGTAAATTCGAGGAAAATGAGGTTGGAGAGGAGTTGTGTTCTGACGTAACGTTGACCTCTCCCACGCCCTTCATTGGGTTTCGAATTGTCACCATATGACGAGGAGAGACCAATGGAGAGACGACTGTGGTGGAAAAATCGATAAAACCGCGTTTTCAGGAACTTTACGAGGTCTTGAGTTTTGGTGCGTAGTGCTCCCCTGCTGGGATTTGGTGCTCACGACAGAGATACAACATAGGCTCTTTCAACGCCCGAGGAGCTGGTTTTGCCAACCCGTCTCATCCAGAATCGCCGAGATCATGTCCAGGATCATCGAGGTTCGACTCGTCCACCAAGGACATCTCTACAAGTGCTGTGTGTGCCCGGGGGCCAGTGTTCTCTGCATCCAGCGTACCGAAAATACCCAAGGACCGATTGAACAGTCGAACTTTTCCGGGTTTTTTTTTGTGGTTATAGTAACCCATCATTGGATAGGCTTTCGCCTGACATATTGAGTTATTGTAAGATCAATTTATGTATTTTATTAAACGGTTTTTTATGGTAAACCTGTCTCGGTGAGTCATTCTGCACCCACACGACAGTAATGACTGCTCAGCTGTCGAAAACACCTCACCCCAACAGGCTAACCTCACATCACAGATAAACCAAAATACTTATTTAGTAGCTGTTTGGATGAACAGTGTGTTCTAGCTGGTTTCCAATTGACAATTTATGTAAATTAAGTCAAAACAAATAAAAATATATAAAGATACATAATGATATGTAACTTTTCTGCTAAAGAATAAATAAGTAATACATTGTGTTGCTTTAGAAATTAATTTCTAACAGAAAACAAATTTTAAAAAATTCATAGTAGCAGACATATCTGTCTATGAGGAACTGGATTGACTCTAGGAGAGATTTTTTTGAAATCTTTTGAGTTGTGTAGAATATATCAATTCCATTCTTCATCAATTGGCCATTTGTTGTGTTATAATAATCATGATATAAACCTTTTCTAACTTTCTACAGTTTAGGAGAATATATATATGTTATGTTAGAAGACTTCAAATAGTTTATTATAAACATGGCTGAAAGTTTGTAAACACTAATTTTTTTATTATAACAATAAAGACCATACAAATAATTCAGGGTCAGATCAAATCCTTTTTTAATTTTCCAACTAGAGACAGATGTTTAACAACATTAAAAACTGTTGACATGATATTAAAAAAACATATAATATACATTTGATGTCAACCTTTCCTTTGAGGATTAGACATCAATGAGACAGTATTAAAATTTTTGAAAGCATCACTCAGGTAAATATCTGTTGTATTTATACACATCTGCAAACCTCTGGTGGAAATCCAGGAATTCATTTGTAATTTGCATATTTACATGAATTGTAAAGTTCCAAGGATTAATCTCTACTTGAAAAATTAAAAAAGGGTTAGACCTGACCCAGCATTATTTGTATGGTCTTTATTTTTAGAATAAGTGAATTAATCCTTGAAACTTTACAATTCATCTAAGAATACTTTAATTTTTCTTTATTTTTTCATTTTTTGAGTAAATGTTAATTATTTTGTTTTTAATTAATCTAAGCAAATGCAAATTGTTTAATAAAATTGAATTATTGATAAAAACATCTCAGAGTAAGAAAAAAAAGTCAGTATTCTCATAAACAAATTTAGGAAAGTTTGAACTTTACATAGTATTCAATACTGTAAAACAATTTAAGCATGACTCATCCCAGCCACCTGCACAAGTAAGATCATTTTCGTGGTTAAATACTGTACTGTATGCAATATAAACATCACTGATATCCATAATCATTGTAAAGGCTGCCCTGATTTTATGACATGGATATGTTCCCAGAGGAGACAGCATAAATGAAATTAGCATAAAATTAATCCATTGTACAGTACAGTAATTGTTTTTTGATAAAAACATGTTAACTATAAGTTACAGTATTACTAAGATATACTGTATAATACAGCATTAAATTTATTTATTTTAATATATAAATACTGTGCAGTACTGTAATACTGTAACTCTAAAATATTTGTTAAGTGTAAATCGTTTAGGTCCAAATGCCCTTGTTGACAGATGTCTCTCCTTTCTTTACAACTAGTAGTCATATGAAGGCAGATTACATGATGGTTTTAAATGAACATATTTTTCATGCTTGGGCCACAATTTTATAAAGGTTTCACAGATTGATACCTAAAATTGAATCTAAATTCAAACTCAACCTAGTTGTAGTTATTGACTTTTAATGATCAATAGTCCTTACAAATTAAAAAAAATTCATTATATAGAAATTTAACTTTGTTATGTAGAACCAATTTTACTTATATTTTTGGCTGAAAGAGTAGTGTACTGTACAATGCAAAAATTTGTTATATGGAGAATATAGAAGTTTGTAATATGGAAGTTTGACTGTATTTAAACTATTGAATAATATTTTGGATTGTTCTAAAATGTCAGTTCAGTAACTCAGATTATTGTTATAATTGAAGTTGCTATTTTATACTTTATTTATTGTTCTGTCATTTATATAGCTTCTTATATCTTGAATTCAATTATAGATTTTAAGTAAAGATGTAACTAATACCAATATGTAAGAAGCGGGGTTAGAGAGTCAAGCTTTAAACCATTTGATTGACAATAGATCAGTGAGATCCAATCACATTGTCAGTGGATGGCTTGTGTTTCACTTTCTTTAAGGTTGGAGGTGGAAAAATCATAAAATTTCCTTCTCCTGTCAGGACTGACACCAGTTAAGAAATAATGCATCTTAACTCACGATTCTCATTCTTACAGCGGTTATTGGAGGGCTTTAGATAGAGTGGGGTAAGTCGATGGGTGACCGGTTCAAACAATTGAAGTCAACACCAGTTTAACTAAACAATAACTTTAATAGAAAAATAAATCATAAGATACAATTATAGTGGTACACTTCCTAAGCATATGTATCCAAGCCGATATCAATGAGGTCAACGTCCTAGTCTATGTGCGAATGCTAACTCAATATCTAGTTCAACCAAGAGAGAGTTTGCATCAATTGGAAACTTATCATTTTTCTTTTCTTTTAGTGCTGTCTGTTGGTCTGACAATAAATTATCCATGGAGTCAACTGGGGAAGTCAACATTTACACAAATCACTACAAAAATATAAGTAATCCTTTGGGACTATTCTTGCCAAGCCAAAAGATAGCTTTTATGGGATGGGAGCTGGCGAGTAGAGCTTTGTCTATGCTCTTCCTAGTGTGTCCGCCTCAATGAATGGGTGTCTGGCCGTTATATCCCCATCCGGTGTGGGAATGTGGTCAGGTAATCGATTGTTTGGCAACGATGACACATCAGAGATGTCATCGCTGGACAATGAAAACTAAATGAAGTCAATAGTAGGTTTCTTATTTCTCCCAATTGTTTTTAGATTCTCCCCATAGACTTGGTTAAATGTCAACTTTCTCACACTTTAACAGTTGATTGTTTTAACATATTTTTAATATTTTTGCAGATCAATGTGAGGGGAAGGACTTGTTGACAGTTAAGTTAACATTCAATATTCTCCATTTTTAACTCCATGGGAAATGGACAGTAAAAGGGAAAGTTTCTAAATCGTATCTTTTTGTTAAAAATTTATAAAGAAAACAGTCTCTGGATTCTCACAAATATATTAGCCTATAAGAATGTTCCTGATATATCAGAATTGATTTGTTTTACAAACTAATACTCTGCATTAGATTTTTTAATCTAATGCAGAGTATTATGCATCTGTGACAATGCAGGTATTTGGACATGGTAATGGACATATCAATATGTCCAAACTCATGATAGGCAGTGTAATCTCCTTTGCAGCTGATTTGCCATTGATGGCCAAGTGACATAAAGTTGTCATTTTTGGAGGCACCAACTTTTTAGGGGATCCTGCATAGAAATGGATGGGCAACATGTAAGCAATGCTGCCAGGCCTAGCAATCCAGATTTGGAAATGTTTCAAGCCAGTGGTGGTTTGGTGATTTTTTTTCCTATACTATTATAAATTTATTCAAGATATGTTCAAATTTTTTCCTAAAAACAGATTGGAGTCAGGCCTAGGCAAACTAGACAGTTATAATCAAATAGGGTCCAGATCTGAAAATCACCCATAAATTAATTTGTAAACTATTACTCTTTTATATTTGAGTTTAACTGGTTAGTGTACAATGTGAATATTCTCTAAACCAATGAGCTTTCAGGCTTTTATCTATTATCAACATGTGTAGAGTATGGCTAGAAATGAGGATTGGGGACACCATCAATAGGGCACCAGATATCTGGGTGACAAATAAGAGATGAATAATAAACAAAAAACAAATTTTTTGTCTATTATTATGAAAAAAAACAAACAAAAACAAATTTTTTTTTTTTTTTTTCATAAAATTCTTTTCTATTGATCTACTACCTGGTAAATTTAAATAATTTTTAAGAAACAACTTAATTGTTTCTTAAAAACTATTATTTAAATTTGAGTTAAAAGAATGATTTTGTAATTAACAAACACATTTTATACATTTCATATTTATTTTTAAAAGTAAATAGAAAAGTCTCAAAGAACAGTTGATATCTATTTTATAAAATTAACAAATATATGTTATAAAACAAAGACAACAATAAATAAAAATAAAAATACATTACATTATACATTAAATACAATATAAATTAAAATGAAAAAAGTATAAACATTTTTCAGAAGAATTTGTTTTTGAAGAACTGCTTTTCTTTGATGTGATTTCTTAACTGTTCTGACAAAATAATTAACAATAGTACAGTATGTTATTCCAAGACATTTCTTTTTCGTAAGTTGGAAATAATTTGTAACTCTTACTTGTTAGTTTGTAACTTATAACTCATAAGTCTTAACCATATTTATATTTATATATATTTTACCAATATTTACAAAAAATGAATAAATAATATCTGCCAAACTAATTTGTTATTTAAAAGATAGATATGCTTTACTATATTCATTTTTTATAATATTGAAATTAATTTTAAAAATATTATTTCAGCAAAGTACAGAAGGTGTCACTCCACTTAATCAAACCAACTCTTTGGAGGAACAAACCCCAGATAGTTC